>NC_057742.1:40295163-40311791 GCF_004010195.1 Chiloscyllium plagiosum
TCGATGATACAAATATCTCAGCAAGAGGCCCAGCAATCACTTCTCTAGCTTCTCACAGAGTTCTCGGGTACACCTGATCAGATCCTGGGGATTTGTCCACCTTTAACCATTTCAAGACATCCAGCACTTCCTCCTCTGTAATCTGGACATTTTGCAAGATGTCACCATCTATTTCCCTACAGTCTATATCTACCATATCTTTTTCCACAGTTTTCTTCTCTGGTTTTATATTTTTGGCTAACTTTGTCTCATACCATCATTTTTCCCCTTCTTATTAATTCTTCAGAAATCTGTGCTGGCTTTAGATTCTGACCTGCCATCCATCTTAGCAGAATGATTATGTTTTTTCTTTGAGTTTGGTACTATCTTTCACTTTAGTTAACTACAAATTCCCTTCAAAATTTTCCTTATTGTTGGAATGTATCTAGGTATTCTGTGCCTTCTAGAATATTCCCTTAAATGGTTGCCAGTACATCTCTCACAAGCAATCCAATAACCAAAATGCCAGCTCACTTTCATTCGCTCTGTTTTTACCTTCTCAGCATTGCTCTAATATTAATTTAAAATACGTATCTCAGACATGGAATTCTTTCCCTTGAACTCTGTGAAATCCTGTCATGTTATGGTTGCTGTTACCCAGTGGCACTTTAACTATGTCAGTAATTAATTCTATCCCTCATTGGTCAAAGCCAGTTCTTCTGTAGAACTGCTGTCTGTTGGTGACACAACAGGCCGGTCTAAGAAATTGTCCTGAAAACACTCAATGAATTTCTCCTCGAGACTACTTCTTACCCATTTGTTTTTTCCAGTATATACAGAGCATAAAATCCTCCATGGTAATTGCGATACCCTTTCGAACAAGCTTCTGTACAGTTCCTGTATACCTGTACCCTCCAGAGCGTAGCCTAGAAGTCCTCTGCTTCTTATACTCTCATGTGCCCAACCAATCCCCCTCCACTCTCCCTCTCACCTGCTTGGCTCCTCACCCTCAACAGTTTTTCTTTTGATCCATTCCACTTCCTACAAACCAAAAGGGTGACTTTGGGAACCCACATAGGCCCAAGCCCTGCCTGCCTTCTTGTAGGGTATGTGGAGCAGTCCCTCTTCTGCAGTTACACCAGCACCATCCCCCAGCTTTTCCTCCACTATGTCGATGAAAAGCCACCTCGCGCTCCCACAAGAGAGTTGAAACAAACTTCATCAATTTCACCAACACCTTCTACTGACCTCAAGTTCACCCAGACCATCTTGGACACCTCCCCGCCTTGGACCTCTCCTTCACCATCTCTGGAAACTAACTCACAACCGATATCCATTTCAAACTCACCGACTCACATAGCTACCTTGATTACACCTCCTCTCACCCACCCTCCTGCAAAACCTGCGACCCCATCCCCCCATTCCTCCACCTCCACCACATCTGCTCCCAGGATGAGGCGTTCCAACTTCCTGACCTGTCTATCTTCCTTCTCACCTATCCACTCTACCCCTCCCCACTGGCCAATCACGATTACCCCTGTACTACATTCACCTAGCACCATCCACCTACCCTTCCCCCAGCTTCAGCCCCTACCTCTATTTATTTTTGGGCTCTCCCTTCCCCGTCCCCAGTCCTGACGAAGGGTCCTGGCTGAAAACATTGACTCTCCTGCTCCTCTGATGCTGTGTTGCTCTGGTTCCATCCCTCCTGACTCTGACTCTCCAGCATCTGCTGTCCTTCCAGTCTACATTGCTGTGACCTTACTGCGAAGCCTCTGTCAAGGATGTCCACCTTGAAGAAGTTTTGGTCCTGTTCTGAAGAGATCTCAGTGAGTCTCTCTCCCACTGCTACCCCCAGATCATCTCCTCTACCCTGAGGTTCTTCAACCACATTCAACAATCCCACTACTACAGCCACGTCTCCTTCATTAGATTTTACATTAAATTCCCTACAGTGTGGAAACAGGCCCTTCGACCCAACCAGTCCACACCAACCCTCCGAAGAGTAACCCACCCACACCCATTTCCCTCTGACTAATGCACCTAACACTACGGGCAATTTAGCATGGCCAATTCACCTGGCCTGCAAACTTTGGACTGTGGGAGGAAACCCACACAGACACGGGGATTGACGGGTACGAGGGGTCATAGTTTTAAGATGTTAGGGGAAAGGTATAGAGGAGACGTCAGAGGTAGGTTCTTTATGCAGAGAGTTGTGAATGCATGGTATGCGTTGCCAGTGGTGGTGGTGGAAGCAGAGTCATTGGGGACATTTAAGTGACTGCTGGACATGCACATGGAGAGCAGTGAGTTGAAGGGTGCGTAGGTTAAGTTATTTTTTTTTACATTAGGATTAAACCTCGACACAACATTGTGGGTCAAAGGGCCTGTTCTGTGCTGTACTTTTCTATGTTCTATGTTCTAAACCCAATGACAAGGGCGGAGGCGTGGTGGTAGTATGGTGAACTGACCTCTTCATCACTGAGGCTAGACGCTAACTCTCTGATCCCTCCTCCTCCCGTCCCCTCAACTATGACCCCACCTCTGATCATTGAGCCTTCATCTGCCAGACCATCAACAGCCTCATCACTTCAGGAGATCTCCCTTCCACAGCCTCTAACGTTCCCCAACTCCCCACCGCCCATTTCTATCTCCTACCCAAAATCCAGAAACCTGACTGCCCTAGTCAACCCATTGTCTCTGCCTGCTCCTGGCCCACTGAGCTCATCCTCTCCAACCTCAACTCCATTCTTTTCCCTTTGGTCCAGGAGCTCCCCACCTATGTTTGGGACTCAGTCCATGCCCTCCACCTTCTCCAAGACTTTCAATTCCCTGGCCCCCAACACCTCATCTTCGCTGTGGACATTCAGCCCCTTTACACCTGTATGCCCCAGGCTTCTGGCCTAAAACCCTTCACTCCTTCGCTTCCTGCAGTCCCCCTCCACTGACACTCACTTGGCAGAACTGGTCCTCACCCTCAACAATTTTTCTTTTGACTCCCCCCACTTCCTACAAACCAAAGGGATGACTATGGGCACCTGCATGGGACTGAGCTATGCCTGGCTCTTTGTAGGATTTGTAGAGCAGTCCCTCTTCTGTAACTACACTGGCACCATCCCCCACCTTTCCTTCCGCTACATCGATGACTGTAATGGTGCTGCTTTGTGCTCCCATGAGGAGTTTGAGCAGTTCATCCACTACACCAAAACCTTCCACCCCAAACTCAAGTTCACCTGGACCATCTCGGACACGCCCCTCCCCTTCCTGGATCTGTCTGTCGCCATCTTAGGAAACTAACTCACCACTACCAGTCATTTCAAACCCACCAACTCCCACAGCTACCTCGACTACACCTCCTTTCACTCACCCCCACCCCTCGGAAAAATACAATCCCATGCTCCCAATTCCTCCATCTCTACCACATTCTACTTTACTGCGCGTAATTTCCCCTCCCTCATGATCAATAATGCCCTCAACTGCTTCCTTTCCATTTTCTGCACTTCTGCCCTCAAACGTTCTCCCCCAACGACAATAAATATAGAGTCCCCCTGGTCTGCTCAATAGCTGTTTTCTCTTTCTCTCTCTCTCTCTCTCTCTCTATCTCGGCTGCATTTCCATCTATTGTTTATTCTGCACGCCATCCTAATTCGGAGTTCTTTGGATATTTTTAACCTTTGAGAAGTATTTGGTTGAGAACTAGACATGTCATAACATTCAAAGCCCTGAATCAAGTGCTGGAAGGAGTAGATTCAGATTATTGTCAGTGGGGTGGACTCGAGGAGCTGAAGGGCCTTATCTGTACTGTACGAGTCTATGGTTCAATGCCAGTTTATATGTGGTTCAGTTCTGTCAGGTTCTGCTTCTTAATTTGGTGCCTAGTTCCTGATTCTGGCTGTGACAAACGTCTTTCGTAGTTCTACCTGTGTCACTGGTACCCACATGGACCCTGACAACTTCCCACTACATGTTCTTCTCTGTACCATAGCAGGACCCTGGCACTGGACAGACCATGCGGCTGTTTGGATTCATACCGTTTCTTCACAGAATTTTGTCACCCACCCTGACAATGCCGTCCCCTCCTACATCTATGTTTGGCTCCACCACCCATCGCCCATCCATTTTGTATGGCTTCCTGAACATCTACACGTCGATTAAAATTCACCATGATTATTGCCTCGCCTTTCTATGAAACATCCATTGTTCTCTGATTTAAACTTTCTGGCTGCCACCAAATCACTCAAAAGGCACACTCTCAAAGTTCAAGAGAAAAAGGCAGAAATGCTCTTTCGACTGTTCACTTTTGGCACACATCAGGTCACTAGGCAAAACAGAGAGCAATAGCCATGTGCAGGTTGTGTGCAATAGCTGCAATGTGAGACTATGGGTAGGTGGTGAAAAGAACCATTACAGCTCAATGATGTGGAGGAGCCAGTGTTGGACTGGGGTGGACAAAATTAAAAATTACACAACACCAGGTTATAGTGGAGAGTATAGTCAGGAAACTTATTTCTCCTGCTCCCCAGATGCTGCCTGATCTGCTGTGTTTTTCCAGCACCACACTCTTGACTCTGATCTCCAGCAGTCCTCACTTTCTCCTAACACCAGGTTATCATCCAACAGGTTTATTTAGAAGCATTGGCTTTCAGAGCACTGTTCCTTCATCAGGTAGCTGTGGAGCAAGATCATAAATCACAGAATTTATAGCAAAAGATCACAGTGTCGTGCAAATGAAATGATATATTGAACAAACCTAGATTGCTGTAAGCTGGTGTTGTGTGAAACTAGATGCAGCAGTGAATGGAGCAAATAAGAACAGGAAAGACTGTGACCAACTGCTTAACTGAGGAGGTCAGTACAAACCCAATTCCAAGTTGTTTTTCATATTAGTTCATGAAATAAATGCAGGTTATAAATAGCGCAATTCTATTTTCTACCACAAGAGGCTGCAAAATGACCTCTCTGGCACAATTACTTTGAAGTTATAGACTCATCCATTCAGACAGCTCAGGAGCAGAGTCAGACCAACTCGTCCACACCATCCCATACATCCCAATCTGACCTAGCCCCTATTTCCCTCCAAACCTTTCCTATTCATATACCCATCCAGATGCCTTTTAAATGCTGTAATTGTACCAGCCTCTGGTAGCTCATTCCATATATGCACACCCTCTGCATGAAAAAGTTACTCCTCTAATCCATTTTATATCTTTTCGCTCTCACCTTAAACTTTTGCTGTCTAGTTTTGGGCTACCCCAGCCTAGAAAAAAAGACCTTGCCTATTTACACTGTCCATGCTCCTCATGATTTTGTAAACCTCTATAAGGTCACCCCTTAGTCTCCAACGCTCTAGAGAAAGAAACCCCAGCCTCTGCCTATAGCCCAAACCCTCCAGTCCCTGCAGCATCCTTGTAAATCTTTTCTGCACCCTCTCAAGTTTAACAACATCCTTCCTATAGAAGGGAGAAAAGCATTGTACACAGCATTCCAAAAGTGGCCTCACCAATGTCGTACAACACAACATTACCCCCCAACTCCTATACTGATCAATGAAAGCAAGTGTGCCAAACACTTTCTTCACCCCCTTGCCTACCTGTGACTCCACTGCAAGGAACTATGCACCTGTACCCCAACATCTCTTTATTCAGCAACACTCCCCAGGACCCGACCATGAACTGTAGAAGTTGAATCGAACATCCCCTCAAAAGTCCCAATTTTACCTTCTGCTTGTCATTTCTCGGAAACTGCATATCCTTTGGGAACATCAGCATTCAAAAATGATTGTGTTCCGATTTGACACAATTTCGGCTCAGCTGCAGTTAGTATTTATGTTCATCTTGCAATGTTTCTTTCCACCTCAGGTTCTTGGCCTCTATCTTGACAGCGGTTGTTTGACATTTTCCTATGCAAACATATTGGCTGCCATTCTCAACATGCTCCATTTTGTAACAATCTTTGATCTCAATTAACTGGGCCAGTGGGTTGAGGATTGCTAATGGGGCTTTAGATAAATATGAGGTGCTGTATTTTGGTCAGACGAATCAGGGCAAGATTTACATAGTTAATGGTCAGGCCCTGGGGAGTGTTGTCAAACAGAAAGATCGAAGGGTGCAGGTGCACATTTCCTTGAAAGTAGTCACAGGTGAAGAAGGCATTTGGTCAGACCATTGAGTGCAGGAGTTGGGACGTCAGGCTATAGCTGCATAACACATTGATAAGGCTACATTTGGAGAACTGCATACAATTCTGGTCACCTTGCTATAGGAAGAATGTTATTAAACTGGAAAGGATGCAAGAAAGGTTTACAAGCATGTTACCGAGACTGAAGTGTTTGAATTCTAAGGATTGGGACTTCTTTCCCTGGAGCATAAGAGGCTGAGGGGTGACCATATACAGGCTTATAAAGTCATGAGGGTCATAGACAGGGTGTGTGGCCAAAGTCTTTTCTCCAAGGTAGGGATGTTCAAAATTAGAGGGCATTGATTTAAGGTGAGAGGAGAAAGATTTAAAAGGGACCTGAGGCGCAACCTTTCACACAGAGAGTGGTACAAATGTGGAACAAGATGTCAGAGGATGTGGTAGAGGCAAGTACAATACAACATTTAGAGTCATAGAGATGTACTGCATGACTTAAGGGGCAACCTTTTCATGCAGAGGGTGGTACATATATGGAATGAGCTGCCAGAAGAAGTGGTGGAGGCTGGTACAATTGCAACATTTAAGAGGCATTTGGATAGGTACATGAATTTGGAGGGATATGGGCCGGGTGCTGGCAGGTGGGACTAGATTGGGTATTTAAAAGACATTTGGAGAGGTAGATGGACAGGAAAGGTTAACAGGGGTATTAGCCAAACGCAGGCAAATGGGATTAGTTCAGTTTAAGAAAGCTGGTAGACATGGACGAGTTGAGCCGACAGATCTATATCCATGCTGTATGACTCCATACTTTCAAACTAAATTCATGTGTGTTCTCCCACAACATCAACTCAGAGCTCTCAATGCTATGGAATAAACACATATCCAACGTGGCATTCAGTCACATAGACCAAATTTGATCCCAGGTGTTAACATGGAATTAAAGATAAATATAAATGCTAGAATTGGTCTTGATACCTCCGAAATCAAAGCAAGAAATGAGAAAAATTACTGCTTCTGATTACCACTAATATTTATCTCCACCTCACAAATCTTGTCATCATTTTAAACACCTCAGTGCAGCGGCATGAAGGGCACACCAAGCAGAAGAGTAGCTGAAACATAATCCAATCATTAACCTCCAGGAGCTTGGGCTGTGTGTGTGTTGATTAAGTTGACAAGTCAAAATGCTCCTTTCTTTAAAGAGAAGACACAGGGGTCTTATTAAGATTTGGAGCCCTCCACTACCACCTGATGAAGGAGCGTTCCGAAATCTAGTGTGCTTCCAATTAAACCTGTTGGACTATAACATGGTGTTGTGTGATTTTTAACTGGGTCTTGTTAAAGTTCAGTACCTTTATTCAGGTACACATTCCTCCTCTAATATCTCACACTGTGGTCCAGCTGGATGGAACTGCTTTTACCTGGATCTATCCTCAACCACAACCAACAATAGTCTTGGCATTGCTTGAAACAATCACCATCATTAGAGACAATGAAATGGAAAAACTAATGGGACTGAAGGCGGACACATCCCTGGACTTGATGGCTGAAGCTTTTTACAAAAAGTGAATGGATTTGTTATAATCTTCCACACTCCCTAAATCCAGAATGGTTCCAGTGGACTGAGCAACCGCAAATGTAACACTTCAGTTCAAGAAAGGAGGGAGACTGTAAACAGGAATTTCTCAATTAGTCTAATATCTGTTATTGGGAAAATGCTAGAATCCATTGTTAAAGAAACAATAGCAGGACATTCAAAAAATCAAACTGTAATTAGGTAGAAGAAAGTCAGGACTGTAGATGCTGGAGATCAGAATCGAGAGTGTGGTGCTGGAAAAGCACAGTAGGTCAGGCAGCATCTGAGGAGCAGGGGAATTGACATTTCGGGCACAAGACCTTCATCAGGACACCCGAAACATTGATTCGAGTCATAGAGATGTACAGTCCAGAACAGAACCTTCAGTCCAACCCGTCCTTGCTGACCAAATATCCCAACCCAATCTAATCCCACCTGTCAGCACCCGGCACATATCCCTCCAAACCCTTCCTATTCATATACCCATCCAAATGCCTTTTAAATCTAACCTTGCTAATCAGTCTCCCATGGGGAACCTTGTCAAAGGCCTTACTGAAGTCCATATAGATCACATCTACTGCTCTGCCCTCATCAATCCTCTTTGTTACTTCTTCAAAAAACTCAATCAAGTTTCTGAGATATGATTTCCCACGCATAAAGCCATGTTGACCATGTCCCTAATCAGTCCTTGTCTTTGCAAATACATGTACATCCTGTTCCTCAGGATTCCCTCCAACAACTTGCCCACCACTGACATCCGGCTCACTGATCTAAAGTTCCCTGGCTTGTACCAACCTCCACCACTTCCTCTGGCAGCTCATTCCATACACGTACCACCCTCTGAGTGAAACAGTTGTCCCTTAGGTCTCTTTTATATCTTTCCCCTCTCACCCTAAACCTATGCCCTCTAGTTCTGGACTCCCCCACCTGAGGGAAAAGATCTTGTCTATTTATCCTATCCATGCCCCTCATCATTTTATAAACCTCTATAAGGTCACCCCTCAGCCTCCAAAGCTCCAAGGACAACAACCCTAGCCTGTTCAGCCTCTCCCGACAGCTCAAATCCTCCAACCCTGGCAACATCCTTGTAAATCTTTTCTGAACCCTTTAAGGCTCACAACATCCTTCCAATAGGAAGGAGACCAGAATTGCAAGTAATATTCCAAAAGTGGCCTAACCAATGTCCTGACCAGCCGCAACATGACCTCCCAACTCTGTACACAATACCTTGACCAATAAAGAAAAGCATACCAAACGCCTTCTTCACTATCCTACATACCTGCGACTCTAATTTCAAGGAACTACGAACCTGCACTCCAAGGTCCCTTTGTTCGGCAACAGTCCCTAGGACCTTATCATTAAGTGTATTCGACCTGCTAAGATTTGCTTTCCCAAAATGCAGCAGCTCGCATTTATCTAAATTAGACTCCATCTGCCATTGGCCCATCTGATCAAGATCCTGTTGTAATCTGAGGTAACCTTCTTTGCTGTCCACTATACCACCAATTTTGGTGTCATCTGCAAACCTACTAACTAAACCTCTTATGCCCACATCCAAATCACTTATATAAATAATGAAAAGTAGTGGACCCAGCACCAATTCTTGTGGCACACCACTGGTCACAGGCCTCCAGTCTTAAAAACAACCCTCCACCACCATCCTCTGTCCTCTACATTTGAGCCAGTTCTGTATCCAAATGGCTAGCTGTCCCTATATTCCATGAGATCTAACCTTGCTAACCAGTCTCCCATGGGGAACCTTGTCGAACGCCTTACTGAAGTCCATATAGATCACATCTACCGCTCTGCCCTCATCAATCCTATTTGTTACATCTTCCAAAAACTCAATCAAGTTTCTGAGGCACGATTTCCCATGCATAAAGTCATAGAACATAGAACATAGAAGAATACAACGCAGTACAGGCCCTTCAGCCCTCGATGTTGCGCCAATCCAAGCCCACCTAACCTACACTAGCCCACTATCCTCCATATGCCTATCCAATGCCCGTTTAAATGCCCATAATGAGGGAGAGTCCACCATTGCTACTGGCAGGGCATTCCATGAACTCACGACTCGCTGAGTAAAGAACCTACCCCTAACATCTGTCCTATACCTACCCCCCCTTAATTTAAAGCTATGCCCCCTTGTAATAGCTGTTGACCATGTCCCTAATTAGTCCTTGTCTTTGCAAATACATGTACATCCTGTCCCTCAGGATTCCCTCCAACAACTTGCCCACCACCGACGTCAGGCTCACTGATCTAAAGTTCCCTGGCTTGTCCTTACCGCCCTCCTTAAACAGTGGCACCATGTTAGCCAACCTCCAGTCTTTCGGCATCTCACCTGTGACTATCGATGATACAAATATCTCAGCAAGGGGCACCACAATCATTTTCCTAGCTTCCCACAGAGGTTTAGGGTACACCTGATCAGGTCCTGGGAATTTATCTACTTTTATGTGTTTCAAGACATCCAGCACTTTCTCTTCTGTAATATGGACATTTTTAAAGATGTCACTATCTATTTCCCTACGTTCTATATCTTCCATGTCCTTCTCCACAGTAAACAGTGATCCAAATACTCGTTTAGTATCTCCCACATCTCCTGCGGCTCCACACAAAGGCCGTCTTGCTGATCTTTGAGGGATCATATTCTCTCCCAATTAACCTGTTTGTCCTTAATGTATTTGTAAAAACCCTTTTGATTCTCCTTAATCCTATTTGCCAAAGCTATCTCATGTCCTCTTTTTGCCCTCCTGATTTCCCTCTTAAGTATACTCCCACTGCCTTTATACTCATTTAAGGATTCACTCGATCTATCCTGTCTAAATCTGACATATGATTCCTTCTTTTTTTTTAACCAAACCCTCAATTTCTCCAGTCATCCAGCATTCCCTATACCTACCGGCCTTCCCTTTCACCCTAAAAGGAATATACTGTCTCTGGTCTCTCGTTATCTCATTTCTGATGGCTTCCCATTTTCCAGCTGTCCCTTTACCTGCTAACATCTGTGCCCAATCAGCTTTTGAAAGTTCTTGCCTAATACCGTCAAAATTAGCCTTCCTCCAAATTAGAACTTCAACTTTTAAATCCGGTCTATCCTGTTCCATCACTATTTTAAAATGAATAGAATTATGGTCTCTGGCCCCAAAGTGCTCCCCCACTGACACCTCAGTCACCTGCCCTGCCTTACTTCCCAAGAGTAAGTCAAGTTTTGCACCTTCTCTAGTAGGTACATCCACATACTGAATCAGAAAGTTTTCTTGTGCACACTTAACAAATTCCTCTCCATGTAAACCCTTAACACTATGGCAGTCCCAGTCTATGTTTGGAAAGTTAAAATCCCCTACCATAGCCACCCTATTATTCTTACAGGTAACTGAGATCTCCTTACAAATCTGTTTCTCAATTTCCCACTATCTATTAGGGGGTCTATAATACTATCTCAATAAGGTGATCATCCCTTTCTTATTTCTCAGTTCCACCCAAATAACTTCCCTGGATATATTTCTAGGAATAGCCTCCCTCAGCACAGCTGTAACGCTATCGCTTTTCATAAAACCACTCCCCCTCCTCTCTTGCCTCCCTTTCAGTCTGCATATAGCATTTGTACCCTGGAATATTAAGCTGCTAGTCCTATCCATCCTGAGCCACGTATCTGTAATTGCTATGAAATCCCAGTCCCATGTTCCTAACCATGCCCTGAGTTAATCTGCCTTCCCTGTTAGTCCTCTTGCAATGAAATAAATGCAGTTTAATTTATCAGTCGTACCTTGTTCTCTGCTTTGTCCCTGCCTGCCCTGACTGTTTGACTCACGCCCTTTCCCAACTGTACCAGTCTCAGATTGATCTCTTTCCTCACTATCTCCCTGGGTGCCCCTCCCAACCTTACTCGTTTAAATCCTCCCGAGAAGCACGAGCAAATCTCACTGCCAGTATATTAATCCCCTTCCAATTTAGATGCAATCCGTCCTTCTTGTACAGGTCACTTCTACCCCAAAAGAGATTCCAATGATCCAAAAATGTGAATCCTTCTCCCATACACCAGTTCCTCAGCCATGCATTCATCTGCTCTATCCTCCTATTCCTGTCCTCACTAGCTCATAGCACCGGGAGTAATCTAGGTATTACTACTCTCGAGGACCTTTATAAATTCCTGCCTAACTCTCTCAGAATCTCAACCTTTTCCCTTCCAATGTCGTTGGTTCCAATGTGGACAATGACCTCTTCCCCTTGAGAACATTCTGCACCCTCTCTGAGACATCTTGATCCTGGGAGCAGGGAGACAACCCACCATTCTGATTTTTTGCTGCTGGCCACAGAAACGTCTGTCTGTGCCTTGGACTAGAGAGTCCCCTGACACAATCGATCTCTTGGATCCCGATGTACCCCTCATTACATTAGAGCCAGTCTCGATTCTCCTTCCTCTCGGGTGCTCCCTAACCTGCTGTGCTTCTCCAGCACAACACTCTCAACTGTAATTAGGTCGAGTCAGCATGTGAAAGGGAAACCATGTTTAACAAACTTATTGGAGTTCTTTGAGGATCTAGCAAGCAGGATGGTTAAAGAAGAACCAATAGATGAAGTGTATTTGAGATTTTAAAATTCATTTATGGGATGGGGTGGCACGGTGGCTCAGTGGTTAGCACTGCTGCCTCACAGCACTAGGAAACCAGGTTCAATTTTACCCTCGGGTGACTGTGTGGAGTTTGCACATTCTCCCCGAGTTTGTGTGGGTTTCCTCCGGGTGCTCTGGTTTCCTCCCACAATCCAAAGATATGCAGGTTAGGTGGATTGGCCATAGTGTTCAAGGCTGTGTAGGTTCGGTGCATTAGCCATTACATTAGGATTAGAGTGTTGGGGTGTGAGTCTAGGTGGGATGCTGTTCAGAGAGTCATTGTGAACTTGTTGGGCTGAATGGCCTGAATTCCTGAAATGGGCTTACATTCATTTCCCATCCTTAATTACCCAGAGAACATGTAAGAGTCAATGACATTGCTGTGGATCTGGAGTCACATTTCAGCCAGTCAAGGTAAGGATAGCAGCTTTTCTCCAGGATATCTGTGAACCACCTGGGTTCTTATAACCAATAACTGTGATTACAGGTTTGCCACTAGACTACCTTTTAATTCCATGATTTAGAGACGCCGGTGTTGGACTGGGATGTACAAAGTTAAAAATCACACAACACCAGGTTATAGTCCAGCAGGTTTATTTGGGAGCACTAGCTTTCGAAGTGCTGCTCCTTTATCAGGTGGTTGTTTATCAGTTTAATTCCAGATCACTTTGAGTCAATTTTTCACATTTGACCTGGTACCTGACCTGCTGCGCTTTTCCAGCAACACATTTTCAGCTCTGATCTCCAGCATCTGCAGTCCTCACTTTCTCCTGGTACCTTTCAAACCCAGATCCCAGAGCATTAGCCTGGGCTTCTTGATTCCCAGGTTCAGTGATGTTGCCACAACACCAGCACCTCTCCCCAAAAGGCATTCGATAAGGTACCACATAAAACATTACCACGCAAGATAAGGGTGTATTGTATGGGGACTGCAGTAAACTCCCACCATCCAATGATGTGCAGATTAGGTGAATTGGCCATGCTAAGTTACCAGGAGGAAGTGAGGACTGCAGATGCTGGAGATTAGAGTCGAGAGTGTGGTAGTAGAAAAGCACAGCAGTTCAGGCGGCATCTAAGGAGCAGGAAAATCGACGTTTCAGGCAAAAGCCCTCCAACAGGAATGAGGCTGGGAGCCAAGGGGGTGGAGAGATAAATGGGAGGGGGGTTAGGCTGGAGGGGATGTAGCTGAGAGTGCAATAGATGGATGAAGGTGAGGGTAAAGGTGATAGGTTGGAGGGGAGGGTGGAGTGGATAGGTGGGAAGGATGATGGACAGGTAGAACAGGTCATGAAGACAATGCTGAGCTGGCAGATTAGAACTGGGATATGATGGGGGAGGGGAAATGAGGAAACTAGTTAAATCCATGTTGATGCCCTGGGGTTAGAAGGTCCAGAGGTGGAAGATAAGGCGTTCTTCCTCCAAGCGTCGAGTGGTTAGGGAGTGGCGATGGAGGAGACCCAGGACCTGCATGTCATCAGTGGAGTGGGAAGGGGAGTTGAAGTGTTCAGCCACCAAAAGGTGGGGTTGATTGGTGCAGGTGACCCAGAGATATTCTCTGAAGCGTTCTGTGACGAGTCGTCCAGTCTCCTCAAAGTAGAGGAGAGCGCACCGGGAACAACAGATACAATAAAAGGACCTGGGGTGGAGGAGGAGGTGTTAGGGGTTGGCGGGGGGGGGTGCTGGCGGAAGGTGTTTCTCCTTGTGGCTGGAGGAGTGGCGTTCGAGGGCAGAAATGCGGGACGTGGATGAGATGTGCTGGAGGGGAAATTGTGGTCTTTAAAGAAGGAGGCCATCTGGTGTGTTATGTGGTGGATCTGCTCCTCCTGGGAGCAGAAGCGGCAGACGCGGATGAGTTGGGAATAAGGGATAGTGTTTTTACAGGAGACAGGGTGGGAGTTGGTTGGTTGGGAGACGATGTCAGTGTTGAGTTGGTCATTGTTGATGGAGATGGAGAGGTCCAGGAAGGGGAGGGAGGAGTCTGAGATGGCCCAGGTGAATTTAAGGTTGGGGTGAAATGTGTCGGTGAAGTTGATGAACTGTTCAACTTCCTCGTGGGAGCATGAGGTGGCACCGATGCAGTCATCAATGTAGTTGAGGAAAAGGTGGGGAGTGATTAGATTAGATTCCCTACAGGTTGGAACAGGCCCTTCGGCCCAACAAGTCCACACCGACCCTCCGAAGACTAACCCACCCAGACCCATTCCTCTACATTTACCCCTGACTAATGCACCTAACATTACGGGCAATTTAGCATGGCCAATTCACCTAACCTGTACATCTTTGGATTGTGGGAGGAAACCAGAGCACCCGGAGGAAACCCACACAGACACGGGCGGAATGTGCAAACTCCACACAGACAGTTGCCTGAGGTGGGAATTGAACCCGGGTTCCTGGCGCTGTGAGGCAACAGTGCTAACCACTGAGCCACCATGCCAGTATAACACTGGAAGATGGAATGTTCTATGTAGTCGACAAGAGACAGGCATAGCAGAGGCCCATGCGGGTGCCCGTGGCTAACCCTTTCATCTGGAGGAAGAGGGAGGATTCGAAGGAGAAATTGTTGAGGGTGAGGACCAGTTCAGCCAAATGAATGAGAGTGTCAGTGGCAGGGTACTGGTAGGGATGTTGGGAGAGGAAGAAACGGAGGGCTTGGAGGCCCTGGTCATGGCGGATGAAGGTGTAGAGGGATTGGATGTCCATGGTGAAGATGAGGCGTTGGGAACTAGGGAAACGGAAGTCTTGGAGGAGATGGAGAGTGTAGGTGGTGTCCCGAACATATGTGGGGAGTTCCTGGATGGGGGGAAAGGACAATATCGAGGTAGGTGGAGATGAATTAGGTGGGGCAGGAGCAGGCTGGGGCGATGGGTCGGCCGGAGTAGTCAGGTTTGTGGATCTTGGATTGGACGTAAAACTGGCCCGAACAATGAAGTTGGAAGGTCCCCTTAGGTGATCAGGTTGTGTATGCTCTGGGAGATAATGGTTTGATGATGGGAGATGAGGTCATGGTCAAGGGGGGGTAGGAGGAGGTGTCTTTGAGTTGGCGCCTGGCTTCCACGGTGTAGAGGTCAGTGCATCAAACTACCACTGCACCACCCTTGTCCGCTGGTTTGATGGTGAGGTTGGAGTTGGAGCAGAGGGCGTGAAGGGCTGCGCATTGTGAGGGTGAGAAGTTGGAATGGATGAGGGGCTAAATTACCCATAGTTTCCAGGAATGTGTAGGTCAGGTGCATTAGTCAGGGGTAAAATAATAGGGCAGGGGAATGGGTCTAGGTAGGTTACTCGCTGGAAGGTTGGTGTGGACTTGATGGGCTAAATGGCCTGTTTCTACACTATGAAAGGACTGGCTCACTAACAAAGTATAGATTCATGAAAAAAGTATCATTTTTAGTCCAGTTAACTACACCTAATAGGTTAGCACAGGGGTCAGAGTTGGAGGCTTGACCATTTACAATCCATATTAATGACTTGGATGGAGGGACCAACTATATTGTAGCTAATTTTGTTGATGACACAGACACATAGGAAAGCAAGTTGTGTGAAGGGTTAAAGGAGTCTGCATAGGGCACATGAGTGTGAAAGAAACTGGCAGATGGAGCATCAGTATTCACTGAGGAGAGGAACATGATGAATGTTGAGATTAGAAATAGAAGTTTGATTAGTCTGGATCATGTTGACATAAGTGGGAAGATGTGTTGGGTAGACTAGAGGTTATTAAGGTGAACAAACCCCCAGGACCGGATGGGATCTATCCCAGGTTGCTGAGGGAGGTGAGAGAGGAAATAGCTGGGGCCCTGACAGATATCTTTGTGGCATCCTTAAATACAGGTGAGGTGCCGGAGGACTGGAGGGTTGCTCATGTTGTCCCCCTGTACAAGAAGGGAAGTAGGGATATTCCGGGTAACTACAGACCAGTGAGCCTGACGTCAGTGGTGGGAAAGTTGCTGGAGAAGGATAGGATCTATTTATATTTAGAAAAGAATGGGCTTATCAGTGATAGGCAACATGGTTTTGTGTGGGGGAGATCGTGCCTTACCAACTTAATAGAGTTCTTTGAGGAAGTGACCAAGTCGGTAGATGAAGGAAGGGCTATTGATGCCACATACATGGACTTTAGTAAGGCATTTGATAAGGTTCCCCTTTGTAGACTAACGGAGAAAGTGAAGTCACATGTTCTAGCTAGGTGGATAAAGAACTGGTTGAGCAACAGGAGACAGAGAGTAGTAGTTGAAGGGAGTTTCTCGAAATGGAGAAAGGTGACCAGCGATGTTCCACAGGGGTCAGTGTTAGGGCCATTGTTGTTTGTAATATACATAAATGATC
>NC_057742.1:40312025-40315067 GCF_004010195.1 Chiloscyllium plagiosum
GTGGATGCTTTGGAGAGGGTGCAGAGAAGGTTTACGAGGATGTTGCCTAGTATGGAAGGTGCTAGCTATGAAGAAAGGTTGAGTAGGTTAGGTTTATTTTCATTAGAAAAAAGGTGTTTGAAGGGGGATCTGATTGAGGTTTATAAAATCATGAAGGGTATAGACAGGGTGGATAGAGACAAGCTTTTTCCCAGGTGAAGGATTCAATAACAGGACGTCATGCTTTCAAGGTGAGAGGTGGAAAGTTTAAGGGGGATACACACGGCAAGTACTTCACACAGAGGGTGGTGGGCGCTTGGAACACGCTACCAGCAGAGGTAGTAGAGGCAGGCACGGTAGATTCACTAAAGATGCGTCTGGATAAATACATGAGTAGGTGGGGAGCAGAGGGATACGGATGCTTAGGAATTGACTGGCAGGTTTATACAGTACACTTGGTTCGGCGCAGGCTTGGAGGGCCAAAGGACCTGTCCCTGGGATGTAAACCTTCTTTATTCTTTGTTCTATAATGTGGGAAAATGAATATTTTTACTTTTTTTTTCCCCTTCTTCAAAGCTATCAGTCTCCGAAAGGGATAGTAACACTGCTTTTTACCGAGATACAGGTGAACTTCTTCTTCCTTTCAAAATATACTGTTTACACTGTTCAGCAAGTCTGCAGCAAGATGTCTGACCCAGATGCTGACAATAACATTGTCTTGGGAGAGGGGTTTCAGCTGACTTTGGCCGGTAGGTGTTAATTTCTTTTTAATTCAACCAGGTTGCCCATCCCTAATCAGAGGTTGTTGGTCAGCTGATTAATCAACCTGAAAACAAAATTGTTTATTTGGATTCACCTAAAATCCTGTGCTGTTGTTTGAAATTATGTTTCACAGAAATAGCATCATTATATCTTTAGCTGCCTTTCTCTGTAGTGAGCTTGAGCTGTAACTGCCATTTGTCTGGACATCAAGAAGAAAGAAAGCACATTGTCGAGTGGAGGGGATGTGAAGCTTAGTTCCAGGAATGACCAGCCATGCTTAAACCACAACATTTCAAACAAAACAGCCCGAGCTGATGATTTTAAAACACTGTTCAAGCTCCTCACCCGATGGAAGGCAACCTTTCAGCTTGTGTAACTCTTGTAAGTTTCTGTTGCTAATAGCCTCAGTAACTTACTGAGCTCAAATCCTCCTCCCCTCAAATTTGTCTAAAACCCTTCTGGTTTTTTTAATCTTAAATATTGCATTTGACAAGTACCTCCCATTCTTATTGGTTTTCTGTTTGTAATTACATTACTTCCCATCTGGTACTGTGCAACATTCCGGTGTTTTCAAACTGGTCTCTGTTCTGTATGATCTCTCACTTTCCCTTCAATTGTTATGGCCATTGAGTTACACTCACCAGTAGCCCCATTCCACCAGCTCTCCACCCTGCCCTTGACACAGTTACCTTTAAAATAAGATCCTCAAGCTTACCCTAATTCACAGTGAACTCCTCCAGTAGTGTTCACCAACCTGGCCTTTATCTGCACCTGATGGCAACTGTGGGACCTGAAACGATCAGAATGGGGAGGAGGTAGCGTTGGTCTCTGATTACAATGTCAGACGTCACACGACACCAGGTGATAGTCCAGATTAGAGTGGTACTGGAAAAGCACGGCAGGTCAGGCAGCATCCGAGGAGAAGGAAAATCAATGTTTCCGGCAAAAGCTTTTCATCAGGAATAGAGGCAGGGTGCCTTCAGGTGATAGGTCAGAGAGGAGGGTGGAGCGGATAGGCGGAAAGGAAGATAGGCAGGTAGGATAGGTCATGAGGGCAGTGCTGAGCTGGAAGCTGGAACTGGGGTGAGGTGGGGGATGGGGAAATGAGGAAACTGGTGAAGTCCACATTGATGCCCTGGGGTTGAAGTGTTCCGAGGTGGAAGATGAGGCATTCTTCCTCCGGGCGTCGGGTGGTGAGGGAGCGGCAGTGGAGGAGGCCCAGGACCTGCATGTCCTCGGCAGAGTGGGAGGGGGAGTTGAAATGTTGGGCCACAGGGCAGTATGATTGATTGGTACAAGTGTCCCAGAGATGTTCCCTAAAGCGCTCTGCTAGGAGACGTCCAGTCTCCCCAATGTAGAGGAGACCGCATCGGGAGCAACAGATACAGTAAATGATATTGGTGGATGTGCAGGTGAAACTTTGATGGATGTGGAAGGCTCCTTTGGGGCCTTGGATGGAGGTGAGGGAGGAGGTGTGGGCGCAGGGTTTGCAATTCCTGCGGTGGCAGGGGAGGGTGCCAGGAAGGGAGGGTGGGTTGTTGGGGGGCATGGACCTGACCAGGTAGTCATGACGGGAACGGTCTTTGTGGAGGGCGGAAAGGGTGGGGAGGGAAATATATCCCTGGTGGTGGGGTCCGTCTGGAGGTGGCAGAAATGTTGTCGGATAATGTGGTTTATGCGAAGGTTGGTAGGATGGAAGGTGAGCACCAGAGGGGTTCTGTCCTTGTTACGGTTTGAGGGCGGAGGGGCAAGGTGTGGATGAGATGCGTTGGAGAGCTTCTTTAACCACGTGGGAAGGGAAATTGCGGTCTCTAAAGAAAGAGGCCATCTGGTGTGTTCTGTGGTGGAACTGGTCCTCTTGGGAGCAGATACGGCAGAGGCAGAGGAATTGAGAATACGGGATGGCATTTTTGCAGGAGGTAGGGTGGGAAGAGATGTAATCCAGATAGCTGTGGGACCTCCCACTGAGGATGAACAATCAGTCCTCAGCAAAAGCCTGACCTTTATCACCCTCCGCCCACACATCAATGAATTTAATACACGCTGTGACGTTGAACCCTTCTCCCGTCGCCTCCGCCTCCGAGCTTACTTTTACAATCAGGACTCCCGCCCACCTTCCGAGGACCCCTTTGCCCGCCTCCAAAACACTCCATCCACCTGGACACCCCGTGCTGACCTATTACCCACCCTTGACCTCTTCATTTCCAACTGCCACCGAGACCTTAACCACCTCAAACTGTCTACCCCCTCCCCCACTCCAACCTCTCACCCTCACAATGCACAGCCCTCCACTCCCTGTGC
>NC_057742.1:40315993-40332052 GCF_004010195.1 Chiloscyllium plagiosum
TTCCCTCCGTGACTACCTGGTCAGGTCCACGCCCCCCAACAACCCACCCTCCCTTCCTGCCACCTTCCTCTGCCACCGCAGGAATTGCAAAATCTGCACCCACACCTCCTCCCTCACCTCCATCCAAGGCCCCAAAGGAGCCTTCCACATCCATCAAAGTTTCACCTGCACATCCACCAATATCAATTATTGTATCTGTTGCTCCCGATGTGGTCTCCTCTACATTGGGGAGACTGGATGCCTCCTAGCAGAGTGTTTTAGGGAACGTCTCCGGGACACCCCACCAATCAACCACACCGCCCTGTGGCCCAACATTTCAACTCCCCCTCCCTTTCTGCCGAGGACATGCAGGTCCTGGGTCTCCTCCATCGCCGCTCCCTCGCCACCTGACGCCTGGAGGAAGAACGCCTCATCTTCCACCTCGGAACACTTCAACCCCAGGGCATCAATGTGGACTTCACCAATTTCCTCATTTCCCCTTCCCCACCTCACCCCAGTTCCAAACTTCCAGCTCAGCACTGTCCACATGACTTGTCCTACCTGCCTATCTTCTATTCCACCTATTCACTCCACCCTCCCCTCTGACGTATCACCTCCATCCCCACCCCCATCCACCTATTGTACTCTATGCTACTTTCTCCCCACCCCCAACCCTCTCTCCACTCTGCAGGCACCCTGCCTCTATTCCTGTTGAAGGGCTTTTGGCCGAAACGTTGATTTTCCTGTTCCTCAGATGCTGCCTGACCTGCTATGCTTTTCCAGCACCACTCTAATCTAGAGTCTGGTTTACAGCATCTGCAGTCCTTGTTTTTACCTAGCCAGGTGATAGTCCAACAAGTTTATTTGAAATCACAAGCTTTCCGAGTGCTTGACTTCACCTGAGGAAGGAGCAGCACTCCAAAACCTTGTGATTTCAAATAAACCTGTTGGACTGTAACCTGGTGTTGTGTGTGGTTTTTAACTTTGTCCACCCCAGTCCAACACCAGCACCTCCACATTCTGATTACAATGACTGAGTGAATAAGCAGTTGTATCTCCAATCTCCAATATATACTGCCAAATGCTTTTTACATTTACAAAACATGACAGTGCTCATTCTTGAACTGGCACTGAAATCCTCAGAGGGCGGATAGAGATAAAAATACTTAATTGAAGGAGAGTCAATTTCAATAAGGTGAGGAAAATATGCCTCCCGTGTAAAATGGAATCAAAGATCATCAACTGGGAGGTAGTGAGGACAGCACACTTGGATAAAGTGTGGTGCTGGAAAAGCACAGCAGGTCAGGCAGCATCAGAGGAGCAAGAGAGTCAAGATTTCGGACAGGAGCTTTCTTCAGTACTGGGGAGGCGAAAGGGGACTGAGAAATAAATAGGGGGAGGGCGAGGAGCTGGGGGCAAGGTGGGTTGGATGGCAATAGATGGATGCAGGTAGGAGGTAATTGGTCAGTGGGAAGGGTGGAGTGGATAAGTGGGAAGGAAGATGGACAGGTAGGACAGGTCAAGAGGGCTGTGCCGGTTGGAGGGTTGGATCTGGGATGAGGAGGGGTTAAGGGAGATTTGGAAACTGGTGAAACCAATGTTGAGGCCATTAGGTTGTAGGGTCTTGAGGTGGAAGATGAGGTGATCCTCCTCGAGTTTGTGGGTGGCCTTGTGTAGATGGTGGAGGAGAACCAGGGTACATGTCTCTCGGGGGAGTTGAAATGGATGGCAACAGGGAGGTGGAGTTGATTGGTGCGTACGAACTAGAGATGTTCCCTGAACTATTCCACAAGTTTGCACTCAGTCTTTTCGACATAGAGGAGAGCACATGGAGAGCAATGGGTGTGGTAAATGAGGTTTGAGGTTGTTGTTATGACACGGGGGAAACCCTCCTGCTTAATTTAAAAGCAGCAACACAGCAAAGATTTATCCCATGCATTAATCTGTAAAAACGTCAAGTAGCCAAGAACTATTTAAAGTAAAAATTAACAACTTTATTTCTTAAAGTATAACAAAGAATAATCAACTAACAACTATTTATCATTCCTTCCCTGAACCTATCTTTTACCTTCCCTTCTATAATACTAGTCCGATAAATTCCTAGTCAAGATTTGTGGATGGCATGGTGGCTCAGTGTTTAGTACTGTAGCCTCAGTGTCAGGGAACTGGGTTCAATTCCTGCCTTGGGCTACTGTCTGTGTGGAGTTTGCACATTCTCCCTGTGTCTGCGTGGGTTTCCTCCTCCCGGCCAGGTGAATTGGCCATGCTAAGTTGCCCATAGTGTTAGGTGTATTAATCAGGGATAAGTATAGGATAGGGGAATAGGTCTGGGTGGCTTAGTCTTTGGAGGGTTGGTGTAGACTTGTTGGGCCAAATGGCCTGTTTCCACATTGTAGGGAATCTAATCTAAAGATTTACAAAACCACTCTTCTTATCTCAAATCCAGCACGTTTCATTTTTCTATTCAGATCTTCCTGTGTCTTTTTTTTCTTTGGAATTTCTTCATCACAGGTTACTGATTGAAAAGTACCTTTTTAAGAGAGCTATTTTCAGGCAGTCTGTTTACATGCTGGGTTTGACAGTTTCCTCTCAACTGTTCAATTTCCCCCGGTCTTATACCCCCAAAGTATCAGATTGTGTCATTGGGTTTTAAGTTTGTCAATATACTTAATTCAAACTGGATTGGAGTTTGATATTTTTTGGGGTATAATTTAAACTGATTGGCCAAATTCGAATTTGTGTTTTTGTCTCATAGCAACTCAGCAAGTGGTTTTTGTTCTGAATCAAATGTTACTTTTGTAAATTCACCAGCACTTGGTGTAATTGCCAAGTCCTTCACTCTTTTAAAGGTACACCCACATCTTCATAACAATGCGCAAGTCAACCTCTGCTGGACTTGGAAGGATCATTTGGGGCCTTGATGGAGGCGAGGGAAGAGGTGTGGGTACGGGTTTTACATCTCGTGTGGCGGCAGGGGAAGGTTTGGGGAGTGGAGGACGGATTGGTTGGGAGCGTGGATTTAACAAGGGAGTCGCAGAGGGAACAGTCCCTACGGATCACAGATAGAAACAAGGAGGGAACTATGTTTTTGATGGTTGGTTCTGACTGTAAGTGGCAAAAATGGCAAAGCATGATGAAGGAGTTAGTTCAGTTACAGTCAAGGCACATTCCTATGAAGGGAAAGGTCAGATAAGCAAAGCCTGAGTTCCTCATGACAAAGGAATGAAATGAAGCAGGGGAAGAAAGGTGTATCTGCATGTCCTGTTATATACCTCTACAGGAACCCACCTCAACTTTCTCTGCTCCAGAGGAAAAGAATGGGCTTATCCAGCCTCTCTACATATCGAGAGCACTCTATGAGAGACAACATCCTGGTGAATCTCCTTGACACCACCTCCTGTAGAATTGCATTCTCCCTACAGTGTGGTGGCCAGAACTGCACACAGTACTTCAGCTGTTCCCTAACCAAAGCTCTGTCCAGCTCCAATATAACCTTAAATAAAGCAAAGGACTGCAGTTACTGGAGACCTGATACCAGCAAAAGCAGAAATAGTGCAGAAGTGAGCCCAGTGCAAGCTGGAAGAACCGCATTTCATCTTTCGGGACTCAAAATGATTTTGAATGTGCACATCACCTTCCAAAGCGATTACACACCCCACACCCCACATCCTCTCACGAATGGGTTGCTTTTAACACAGCCAGCCCATTTTCACCTCCTCATAGTCCCCATTCTCATCAAACGAGCTTCCCTTCTGCCCTAGTTTGCTATCAACAATCCCTTTTGTTGTGGCAGTGATACCTGTAGTTGTTCTGTTTCTTTTGTTGGTGTCTGATGGTTAGTGTGTGTTCTATGTTGGTGGCCTGTATCAGTGACCTGTGACTGAGGAACTGCAGTTGGGTGTATGTCCCCTTGCTGCAGTTTTACCGGTGGTGATAGATGCACTGTGCACCCACGCCTCTGTGGGTCATTCACACCATGAAGTAGCCAACCTAACCTCCTTCAGTATAGAACATAGAACATAGAACATAGAACATTACAGCACAGTAACCCTTGATTGACCCTTGATGTTGCGCCAACCTGTGAAAGCAATCTGAAGCCCATCTAACCTACACGATTCCATTATCATCCATATATTTATCCAATGACCATTTAAGTGCCCTTAATGTTGGCAAGTCTACTACTGTTGTAGGCAGAGCATTCCACGCCCCTACGATTGAGTAAAGAACCTACCTCTGACATCTGTCCAATAACTATCACCCCTCATTTTAAAGCTATGTCCCCTCGTGTTAGCCATCGCTATCTAACCCTCTGATTATCTTGTATGTCTCAATTAAGTCACCTCTCAACCTGCTTCACTCTAATGAAAACAGACTCAAGTCCCACAGCCTTTCCTCATAAGACCTTCCCTCCAAACCAGGCAACATCCTAGTAAATCTCCTCTGCACCCTTTCCAAAGCTTCTACATCTTTCCTATAATGCGGTGACCAGAACTGTATGCAATACTCCAAGTGTGGCTGCAACAGAGTTTTGTACAGCTGCAGCATGACCTCATGGCTCCGAAACTCAATTCCCCACCAATAAAGGCTAACATACCATATGCCTTCTTAACAACCTCATCAACCTGGGTGGCAACTTTCAGGGATCTATGTACATGGGCACCTAGATCTCTCTGCTTATCTACACTACCAAGAATCTTACCATTAGCTCAGTACTCTTTACTCCTGTTGCTCCTTCCAAAGTGAATCACCTCACACTTTTCTGCATTAAACTCCATTTGCCGCCTCTCAGCCCAGCTCTGCAGCTTATCTATGTCCCTCTGTAACCTGCAACATCCTTTAGCACTATCCACAACTCCACTGGCCTTAGTGTCATCCACAAATTTACTAACCCATCCTTCTATGCCCTCGTTTAGGACATTTATAAAAATAACAAACAAAAGTGGCCCCAAAACAGATCCTTGCAGTTCACCACCGGTGACTGAACTTCATGTTAAATATTTCCCATCAACCACCACCCTTTGTCTTCTTTCAGCTAGCCAATTTCTGATCTAAACCGTTAAATCACCCTCAATCCAATGCCTCTGTATATTGTCGAGAGGGTGGTGCTGGAAAAGCACAGCAGCTCAGGCAGCATCTGATGAGCAGGAGAATCGACGTTTCGAGCATAAGTCCTTCATCAGGAATGAGACTTGTGGGCCGGGGGCTAAGAGATAAATGGGAGGGGTGGGGTGGGGTTGGAGGGAAGGTAGCTGAGAAAGCGATTGGTAGATGAAGGTGAGGGAGAAGGTGACAGGTTGGGGAGTAGATGGATAAGGTGATGGACAGGTCAGGAGGGTGGTGCCAAATTGGACGTTTGGGACTGGGATAATGTGGGGGGGAGGGGAAATGAGGAAACTGGTGAAATCCACATTTATCCCGTGTGGTTGCAGGGTCCCAAGGCAGAATATGGGGCGTTATTCCTCCAGGTGTCAGGTGGTAATGGTTTGGCAGAGGAAGAGATCCAGGACCTGCATGTCCTTGACAGAGTGGGAGGAGCAGTTGAAGTGTTCAGCCACGGGGCGGTGGGGTTGGTGGGTGCAGGTGTCCCAGAGGTGTTCTCTGAAATGATCCGCAAGAAGGTGTCCTGTCTCCCTGATGTAGAGGAGACCACACCAGGTACATTGGATACAGTAGATGACATTGGTAGGGCTACAAGTAAATTTCTGTCGAATGCGGAAGGATCCTTTGGGGCCTTGGACGGAGGTGAGGGGAGAGGTGTGGGTGCAGGTTTTGCAATTCCTGCTGTGGCAGGGGAAGGTACCAGGAGTGGGGTATGGGCTGGTGGGGTGCGTGGACCTGACGAGAGAGTTGCGGAGGGAATGGTCTCTCTAGAATACTGATAGGGGTGGGAGGGAAATACATTTCTGGTGGGATCCGTTTGGAGGTGGTGAAAGTGGCAGAGGATGATGCCATGTATGTGGACGTTGGTGGAGTGGAAATTGAGGACCGGGGGGTTTCTGTCTTTGTTGTATTGGGAGGGGTGGGGTTCAAGGGCATATTTTGTGCAATAGCCTACCATGGGGAACCTTTTCAAATGCCTTAACTGAAATCCATATCCCATCAACCGCTTTAATCTCATCTTTGGTCATCATCTCAAAGAACTCAATAAGGTTTGTGAGGCACAACCACCTCTTCCCAAAACCATGTTGACTATTCCTAATTAACTTATTTCTTTCTAAATTATTATAAGTCCTAACTCTTACAACCTTTTCCAACACTTTACTCACAATCGAAGTAAGGCTCGCTGGTCTATAATTACCAGGGTTGTTTCTCCTCCCCTTCTTGAACAAGGGAACAACATTTGCTATCCTCCAGTCTTCTGGCACTATTCCTGTAGACAATGATGACACAAAGATCAAAGTCAAAGGCTCTGCAATCTCCTGCAGTATCTTGGATGTAATTCAGCTGGGCCCAGTGCCTTATCAAATGAAAGTACAGATAATGTCTTCCTTATCGACTTTAGACTCTTTAAGCAGCTGAAGACTTCCTTGATCATCATGACATGTGTCTTCCTTGTAAAAGACAGATGCAATGTATTTGTGTATTCGCTCTGCCATGCTCCCAATCTCCATGTGTCAATACCGGTTCTGGTCCTGAATCAGCTCCACTTCTCCTTTTATATACTATTTCTTTGTCAACAGAAAGCCTTTGGGTTCCTTTTTATGTTAATTGCCAGTCTCTTTTCACACCCTATCTTTGTTTCTCTTAGTTCTTTCATCAGCGATGTGAACCTTCCATATTCAGTTCAGTTCCCAATTGTATTTTCCATTTGCATAATCTCACTTTATTCTCCTTGTCCTAATTTCAATGTCTTTTGTTCCAATGAGTTTAGATTTATTTTCCCTCCCTTTCCCTTTTGACAGGATATACCTTGACTGGGTCTGAGCCATCTCTTCACTGAATATTGTTTGGCTCGATTTTTCCCACCAATCTTTGATTCCCACTTATTTGTCACAAGTCAGTTCTCACCTCATTGAAGCTGCAACTACTGACAAACTGCATTTTGGATTTGGAGCTGCAGGTGAGTTCAACATGACGCATCCGAGATGCTGAGAAAGCTGTGGGCAACACATTTACCAAGGTGATCAGATGAAATGTGTGATTGCAATCAATAATCCCTTTGTCTGCCTAGCCTTTGATCTCTCTCCTTCTGGGCTCCGTCTCCACCTCTCTACTCACTGCATCCAGCACCCACCTCCACTCCATCCCACCCTACCACTCACCACTGCCTGGCAATAAGGGACTGCCAGACAAAGGAGAGGGAGGCAGGGAGAGTGAGAGTCCTCTATGGCCATCTTATTGTTTTATTGAAACAAATACAGGAAATTGCTCTTCAATGTTGGTGCACCAAATATGTGATTGACAGATGGTGTACCAACATTGAGGAGCAATTTCAAATTTTTCATTTCCTGAATTTGTCATTCCATGCAATTGAAAGAATTTAAAAAAAAAATCATGTTTACGCTCATGGCTGTCGCTGGCTGGCCAGCATTGATAGCCCATCCCCATGTGCCCCCGAGAAGGTGGTGGTGAGCTCTCTTTTGCACTGCTGTTGTTCACGTGCTGTAGGTTGGATACTGCTGGGGGAGATGACTGTTCGGGGGAAGCAGTAACAGCCACTGCTGTTAAAGAAAGGAGTAGAAAAGAACAGCAAGGCTATCATAGTCAGAGATTCAATTGGAAGGGGAAGAGACAGGTATTACTGTGGCTAACAAAGAGACTTCAGGATGACCGTGGTACCGGGGCAGGAACATCATCCTGAGGTCTATAGGGAGTGGAATTCTTATATTATACCTAGAATGGTTTTTTAAAGTTAGTATATAGAAAGCCCTACAAAAAACTGCGGCAGTCCTGGACTTAATTTTAGGTACCAATTGAAGTATTGTGGGGAGCATTTTGCAGGCAGTGATCATAATTCTGCTAAACACAAGATTAATTTGGAAAAGGACAAAGATGGATCTGAAATCAAAGTTCAGATTTGGGGGAAGGCTAATTTTAATAGGATCAGATTTTAATGGGCCAGAGTGGACCAGGATCAAATACTTTCAGATAAATCTGTCTCAGGGCGCATTGGGACGCATTGAAGAAAGAATGGACAAGAGTATAAGGACAATATTTTCCAACAACAAAAAATGATGGGATCATCAAATCCTGTGAATATTGAGGAATGTATAGCATTGGATTAGAGCAACAGAGAGGTTTATAGCAGATACTGAAGGAGAATAGAAGGTGTAAAAGGGAACCTAAATGGAACAACTAAAAGGACAACAAAATGGGATATAAAAGTGTACTGGTAGATAAAATAGAGGGAAATCTCTGTTGTTTTCCACGTACATTGAGGGTAGAAGGATAACAAGGGTAAGAGTAGGATCCATTAAGGACCACAGCAGTAATTTGAGGGTGGAGCTAGTAAATGTAGGTTAGATTCTCAACAAATACGTTGTCTTGGTGTTCATGAGCCAGAGGAATGATGTGGAGAAGTTATGGAATACTATTCAAGAAATTCACTTGGCCTGAGAGGAGGGTGGTCTGTGTATATAGAACACAGAACACAGAACATTACAGCGCAGTACAGGCCCTTCGGCCCTCGACGTTGCGCCGACCTGTTATACCAATCTGTAGCCCATCTAACCTACACTATTCCATGTACGTCCATATGCTTGTCCAATGATGAGTTAAATGTACTTAACGTTGGCGAATCTACTACCGTTGCAGGCAAAGCATTCCATACCCTTACTACTCTCTGAGTGGTCCACCTTGGTCGGAGTAACTGGAATGGAAAGTACTGGGCTAATGTAAAGATTCTTGGTAGTGTAGATGAGCAGAGAGATCTCAGTGTCCAGGTACACAGATCGTTGAAAGTTGCCACCCAGGTTGACAGGGTTGTTAAGAAGGCATACATACAGTGTTTTAGCTTTTATTAATAGAGGGATCGAGTTCCAGAACCATGAGGTTATGCTGCAGCTGTACAAAACTCTGGTGCGGCCGCACTTGGAGTATTGTGTACAATTCTGGTCACCGCATTATAAGAAGGATGTGGAAGCTTTGGAAAGGGTGCAGAGGAGATTTACGAGGATGTTGCCTGGTATAGAGGGAAGTTCTCACGAAGAAAGGCTGAGGGACTTGAGGCTGTTTTCGTTAGAGAGAAGAAGGTTGAGAGGTGACTTAATAGAGATATATAAGATAATCAGAGGGTTAGATAGGGTGGTCAGGGAGATCCTTTTTCCAAGTATGGGGACGGCGAGCACGAGGGGGCATAGCTTTAAATTGTGGGGTGATAGATATAGGACAGATGGCTGGTATAATTAAACATTTAAAAGCCTTCTGGATGGGTATATGAATAGGAAGGGCCGAGAGGGACACGGGCCAAATGCCGACAAATGGGACCAGACTAACCTACGACATCCGGTCGGCATGGACGTGCCGGACTGAAGGGTCCGCCTCCACACTGTACATCTCCATGACTCATGTCACATCATGGTGTGAATGATAAGATTGTAGTACATTTTTATCCAACTGATGGATATATATAGTTTGTGAAATTTGGAGGCAGCATGGGAATCTGGTGCAGAGGGGAAGATGTGCTTTTTATCGAATGTAAGTGTACATAGGGGAAATATTTACAGGTTACAAATTTAAAAGACCAGTCGGACATTTTTTGCAGAGGAAATTGGAGTGGGAGGGGAAAGATCCAGTTGTTGTGGGTCACATAGGTACCAACGATACAGGTAGAAAAGGGAAATAGGTTCTGCTGAGGTAATCTGAACAGCTGGGTGATAAATCTAAAAGCAGAATCTAAAAGTTATTAATCTCTGGATTACTATCTGAGCTATGAGCTAATTGGCACTGGTTCAATAAGAAAGAGGTAATCACATAGTTGTGAGGCAGAAACTGGTTTGAATTCAGCGAGTCATAGAGTCACAGAGATGTACAACACGGAAACAGACCCTTCGGTCCAACTCATCCATGCCGACCAGATACCCCAATCTAGTCCCACCTGCCAGCACCTGGCCCATATCCCTCCAAACCCTTTCTATTCATATACCCATTCAGATGCCTTTTAAATGTTGCAATTGTACCAGCCTCCACCACTTCTCTGGCAGCTCGTTCCATACACATACCACCCTCTGAGTGAATAAGTTGCCTCTTAGGTCTCTTTTATATCTTTCCCCTCTCACCCTAAACCTATGCCCTCTAGTTGTGGACCCCCCCCCCCTCCCCCACCCCAGGGAAAAGTCTTAGTCTATTTATCCTATCCATGCCCCAAATGATTTTATAAACCTCTATAAGGTCACCTCTCAGCCTCCGACATTCCAGGGAAAACAACCCGAGCCTATTCAAGCTCTCCCTATAGCTCAAACCCTCCAACCTGGCAACGTCCTTATAAATCTTTTCTGAACCCTTTCAAGTTTCACACCATCTTTCCAATAGGAAGGAGACCAGAATTGCACACAATATTCCGACAGTGGCCTAACCAATGTCCTGTACAGCCGCAACATGACCTCCCAACTCCTGTACTCAATACTCTAACCAATAAAGGAAACCATACCAAACGCCTTCTTCACTATCTGCGACTCCACTTTCAAGGAGCTATGAACCTGCACTCCAAGGTCTCTTTGTTCAGCAACACTCCCTAGGACCTTACCATTAAGTGTATAAGTCTTGCTAACATTTGCTTTCCCAAAATGCTGCACCCCTCATTTATTTGAATTAAATTATTTGAATCTGCCACTTCTCAGCCCATTGGCCCATCTGTCCAGATCCTGTTGTAATCACGAGGCTGCAAGTTCCAAGCCCACAACTACCACCACCTAAGGCAAGGGCAGTGGATACATGGGAGCACTGTCATTTGCAAGGTCCCCTTGAAGCCCCGCGTTGTTCTGACTTGGAAATACATCATCATTCTTTCAGTGCTATTTGGTCAACATCCTGGAATTCACTCCACAATAGCATTGTAATGGAGTTCCACAGTATGGAAACAGGTCATGCTGCTAAGTTTTCACAATTAAACTAGTTCCATTTGCCTATGTTTGGTCCATATCCCTCCATACCTATCCCATCCATGTACCTGTCTGAATGTTTCTTAAATGACAGCCCATTCCGGAGACTCACCACCCATTGTGTGAAAAAAACTGTCCCTGTAGAACATCTCACTTTAAACTGCGCCCTCTAGTTTTAGACTACCCTATGTGGAGAAAAGCTGTTGGCTACCTACCTCATTTATGCCTATCATGGTTTTATAGACCTCTATACAGTCACCCCTCAGTGTCCTACCCTCCAGCGAAATAAGTCCCAGCCTATCCAAACTCCCTTATAAGGTCAAACTTTCCAGTCCAGGTTATGCCAATAACATGCTAGTAACTAGCTACATGCTAGTAGATCTTTCCTGCATTCTTTCTAGTTTAGTAATATTCTTTCTATAGTAAAGTGACCAGAACTGCACACAGTACTCCAAATGTGGCCTCGCCAACATCTTGTACAGCTGCAACAAGCCATTCTAGCTCCTAGACTCAATGCTCTAATCGATGAAAGCTAGCATGCCGAAAGGCTTCTTCGCCACCTATGGGCAGCACAGTGCCTCATTGGTGAGCACTGATGCTTCACAGTGCCAGGACCCAGGTTCAATTCCAGCATCAGCTGACTATGTGGAATTTGCACATTCTTCCTGGCAGCTGATTTGGTTTCCTCTGAGTGCTCCAGTTTCCTTCCACAGTCTAAAGATATTTAAGTAAATTGGATTGGCCATGCTCAATTATCCATGGTGTCCAGGGACATGTAGGCTAGGTGGATTAGCCATGGGAAATGTGGGGTTATGGAAATAGGTCTGTAGGCTGGGTCTGGGTGGGTTGTTCTTTGGAAGGTCAGTATGGACTTGATGGACCAAATGGTACAAGCATTCTATCCTATGATTTATCCTGTCTAACTGTGACTCCACTTCCAAAGAGCTATGGACCCTTACCCCTACGGTCTCTTTGCTCTATAACACTCCCCAGGCCCCTACCATCAACTGTGTAAGTCATGCCCTGGTTTGACCCTACAAAATGCAAAACTTCGTCTGCCACTCCTCAGCCAACTGGTCTAGTTGATTAAGATCCCTCTGCATTCCAGACAGCCTTTCTCACTGTCCACTATACCACCAATCTTAGTGTCATCTGCAAACTTAATAACCATTCTTCCTAAATTCTCATCCAAATCATTGATATAAATATGATAACAGTGGACACACTGCTGAACTCAGGTCTCCAGTCTGAAAAACAATCCTCTACCACCAACCTCTGTCTTCTACAGTCAAGTCAATTTTGTTTCCAATTGGCTAGCTCTCCCTGGATCCTGTGAGATTTAACTTTACCGAACAGCCTATCATGTGGTATCTTGTCAAAGGCCTTGCTAAAGTCCATATGAACAACATCTATTGCACTGCCCTCATCTGTTTCCTTCATCACCTCTTCAAAAAACTCAATCAAATTGTGAGACATGATTTCCCACACACAAAGCCATGCCAACTATTCCTAATGAGTCCTTGTCTCTCCAAATGTGTGAAGATCCTGTTTCTCAGAATTCCCTCTTACAACTTACTCACTACAGATGTTAGGCATATCTGCCTGTAGTTCGCAAGCATTTCCCTGCAGCCATTCTTAAATAATGCCACAACATTAGCCACCCCACCCTCCAATCTTCAGGCACTCTACCTGTTTCCTTCGAGGATACAAATTTCTCTGCTAGGTGTCCCGCAATATCCTCCCTCACCTTTCACAATGTCCTGGGAAACATTCCATCAGGTTCCAAGGATTTAACTGCCTTAATGCATTTTAAGACTTCCAGAGCCTCCTGTTCTTCAAGACATCACTATTTATTTCCCAAAATTCCCTAGTATCTAAGCCTTTTTTTAATGGTAAATACTGATGAAAAATATTCATTTAGGATTTTACCCATCTCTTGGGGCTCTGCACATGGATGACCTTGTTAATCTTTAAGAGGCCCTATTCTCTCTCTCGTTATTCTTTAGCCTTTCATGTACTTGATGAATCTCTTTAGACTCTCCTTTATCTTCTCTGCCAAAGCCTTCCTGATTTATGGTGGTACGGTGGCTCAGCTGTTAGCACTGCTGCCTCACAGTGCCAGGACCCAGGTTCAATTCTAACCTCAGGCAACTGCCTGTGTGGAGTTTGCATATTCTCCCCGTGTCTGCGTGGGTTTCCTCCCACAGTCCAAAGATGTGCAGGTTAGGGTGGATTGGCCATGGGAAATTGCCTATAGTGAGGGTTCAGGGATGTGGAAGTTAGGTGCATTAGTCTGGGGTAAATATAAGGTAGGGGGAATGGGTCTTGTTGGGTTACTCTTCAAAGGGTCGTGTGAACTTGTTGGGCTGAAGGGCCAGTTTTCCCACTGTCTGGATTCTCATTCTATGATGTGTCTCACAAGTGGGCTCTGAAGCCCTCTACTTTCCTCAAGGAATTCACTTGATTCCAGCTATCTACACATGTTCATAAGCCTCTTTTTTTTCTTGACCAGGGCCCCAATTACTCCATTGTTCCAGATTTCCTTGCCAGTCTAATTCTTCACAAAAGCAGGAACATGCAGGCCCTGAGCCCTCATTAACTCACGTTTGAAAGCCTCCCACTTACCAGATGTCCCTTTGCATGCAAACAGCCTCCCCCAATCTACTTTTGCAAGTTCTTCGCTAAGACCATCAAAATTGGTCTTGTCCCTATTTAGAACTTTAACTTGTGGACCAGACCTATCCTTTTCCATAGCTATTTTGAAACTAATGGAATTATGACCACTGGTCCTGAAGTGTTCCCCCACTAACACTTCCATCACTAGCCCTACCTTATTTCCCAATTGGAGGTCAGGTTTTGCCCCTTCTTTAGTAGAACTATCTACATACTGCATGAGAAGTTCTTCCTGAACACAGTTAACAGATTTCTCTCCACCCATGCCCTTAACATGAGGGCAGTTCCAATGTTAGGAAAGTTAGAAGTCCCTATTAGTACAACCCTATTATCCTTGCATCTATCTGCAATCTCTTTATATATTTGTTACTCAATCTCCCATTGACTACTTAGGGCCCATAATACAATGCTATCAAAATGATTTCCCCCTTTTTATTTCACAGGTCTACACATATAGACTCAGTGGACGAAAGCTTCAGAATGTCCTCTGTCAGTACTGACATGATGTTCTCCCTAATTAAAAACACTACTCCCCCAACTCTCTTGCCTACCCTTCTGTCCTTCCCATAGTATCTGTATCTTAAAACATTGAGCTGCCAGTCCTGTCCTTCCCTCAGCCATGTTTCTATAATGGCTACAATATTCCAGTCCCAGTTATCCATCCATGCTTTACCTGTCAGGCCTCTTGCATTGAAATAACTGCAGTTTAACCCAGACTTTCTACTGTGGCCTTGCTGTCCTGGCTAATTTGTCTCGTAGGCTGCCTCTACTATTTAATATGCTTTCACTAACCTCAATCTTTTCTTTCTTTTCTGGATTGCTTTTGATCTCACAGGGAGACTCCTGCACTACCTAACTGCCTCTCTTGGTGGTCACCCATCTACTGACCGAACCTGTGATGTGGTCATCTCCCTGTAACTAGTGTCTATCACAGTCTCTGCCCCCTGTATGTTCCTCAGTGTGTCCAATTGCCATACACCAACCAAACAATGCATTCTGTGAGGAGGTGCAGTCGGTCACACCTCCTGCAGACGTAGTCATTGGGAACATTCGACTGCTCCCTGATCTCCCACATCCGGCAGGAGGGGCACATCACTGCCCTAACTGCCATCTCTGACCCTTCACAGTGAGATAAATGATAGAGTATTACCGTGCCTTTACCTTGTTGCTGATCTTCCTCCTCACCGAAGCCAAATGGTCACCAACGCCCACACTTAAACTTTCAGCAGCATTTCAAGACAAAACACCCCTTCTCAAAATGGCTGCTCCAAAAATAGTCATTCTGCTATAGCTTCCCTTCCTTTTATTTGCTCTTGGGCAGTCGCTGGTGACTGAGTTGACTCCTCCCAGAATACTCATCATTCACTTCTCAGTAGTGTCCTCTATTGGATTATGGGTCTATTGACAGCACATGGACTGCAGCGTTTAAAGAAGGAAGCTCCCCACCATTTTCTCAACGGCAACTAATGACAGGGAAGAAATGATGGCCAGTCAGAAACCCCCATGTCCCATGTGTGAAATTCTTCAAAAACATAAACACATTCACCCTTTTTCTTGGGACAATGGTATATGTTCAAATATCTCCTTTAAAAACCTTCTAATTATAATTGTTACAATCTTTGGAAATTTGACTTGCAAATTTTAGCTTTGCATACCTGATTGTTATATCTGAGACTAAAATGTTTTTTATAAAAAGGACAATGGCTGCCATTACCATTTGACCACAGTGCAAGGCAAGATCAGGAGACCCATGCAGACTCAACAAGCTGCTGAAATTGAAACCAGGTTACCATTAATTGACATTTGTATGATCATTGCCCATTATCCAGCTTGGAGATATGCTAAATATAGAGATGGTAACTTCCATCCCAGCTTGGAAAGCTTCCCTCTCTCTCACCCGATTCCTCATCATCATATTTAAACCCGGTGAACAATCAAGTTGCAGAAACAGCTATTCACAAACAACTCAAAAATAGCTTTGTTGTTTTAAGTGTGTCCAAGAGAAAGGCTGCAGTAGTGAGTATAGTGGATTATATGTTTTTGGAGATAAGTCTCTTGATTAAATTTAAAATATAAGCCATAGCTATTAATTTAACCTGGGGCAGTGTTTGTAGAGGAAAAAGACAGAGTTACTTTCTGGATCTGTAGATTGTGAAGGAGCAAAAATGGCCTTTGCAGTGATATGTACTTCTTGTCAGATGTGGGAGTTTAAAGAGAGTTTAAGGCTTACTGCGGATTATATCTGCCATAAATGCTGTTGGATGCAAATCTTATCAGATCAAGTGGATCGGTTGGAGAGACAGATAGAAGCAATGAGAAATTTGCAACAGCAACAGTATGTGATGGATGGCAGTTATGGGAAGGGGGG
>NC_057742.1:40335567-40339504 GCF_004010195.1 Chiloscyllium plagiosum
AGGCTGAGGGGTGACCTTATAGAGGTTTACAAAATTATGAGGGGCATGGATAGGATAAATAGACAAAGTCTTTTCCCTGGGGTTGGGGTGTCCAGAACTAGAGGGCATAGGTTTAGGGTGAGAGAGGAAAGATATAAAAGAGACCTTAGGGGCAACCTTTTCACGCAGAGGGTGGTACCTGTATGGAATGAGTTACCAGAGGAAGTGATGGAGGCTGGTACAATTGCAACAGTTAAGATGCATTTGGATGGGTATATGAATAGGAAGGGTTTGGAGGGATATGAGCCGGGTGCTGGCAGGTGGGACTAGGTTGGTTTGGGATATCTGGTCGGCATGGAAAGGTTGGACCAAAGAGTCTGTTTCCGTGCTGTATATCTCTATGACACTATGACTCTAACAACTTTGAGAAAGTGAGTATTGCAGATGGGCCTTATGTCATGAATCTAACATGACAAGAACTCTTAGATCTTTTAAATTGATGAAGCTTTGTTCTCCCTGTCTGTACCAGGCACCCTCACATTTTTTAAATGTATTACCTGTGTGCGTGTTTGATTGAAGTGTACATTTATTAGATTTATTTGGGGCTTAGTAAATAATAATATTCTTCCTTCCTCACCTAGTAATAACTCAGATCGCTCTCTAAATTTCAAACTTTATGAGCAGACTTTCAGATAAAATGTGTGTGCGTTATCTGTCTGTCTGCCTCTGTGTGTGTGTGTATCTGCGTGTGTGTGTGTATGGTTGCGTACCCATCTGTGTGTGTGTGTCTGCCTGCTTGTGTGTAGAGTGGGTGGTTAGGCTTTTGTTCATGGGCAATTTCTCTCAGACTTTGTTGAAAACCAATAGGTTTTATTCCCACAAACTGGGGCAAATGACCTCTTTCTAAAAGCATTGCAGACTCAGTGACTACATTCTTGTATCAATCAATCATACAGCATTAATTTTGCTGTAATTATTATCTTGTCCTTTTCCAAGTGTTCACTGAAAAAAGGCTCAAGACACTCATGTCCAGATAATTATATTATAAATTAATATTTTAGATAATACATCTTCATAACATGCCATTTTTGATACCATCCTTAGCTTCCATCGTTCACAACAGCTGATCTATCTTTCTTATAGAGTTATGATCAAATATATATTTGTTGCGTGTTACAAATGACCTCCTTTAATGTCTGCTGCTAATTTGATTAGATTAGATTCCCTACAGTATGGAAACAGGCCATTTAGTCCAATAAGTCCATGCCGACCCTCAGAAGAGTAATCCACGCAGATCTATTCCCCGACCCTATATTTCCCTCTGACTAATGCACCAAACACACTATGGGCAATTTAGCATAAGCAATTCATCTGTTCTGCACATCTTTGGATTGTGTGGGGAAACTGGAGCATCTAGAGGAAACGCACGCAGACACAGGGAGAATGTGCAAACTATACAGACAGTCGGCTGAGATGGGAATCGCCTGGTCCCTAGCACTGTGAGGTAGCAGGGCTAACCACTGAGCTACCGTGTCACCTCAATCTATGAGCTCACCTTGTAATCTAATTTCTGAATCTAATCTGGCCAACTCAAGCTCAATAACTTTGTAATTTTTAAGAATTCATTTGTAGGGTGTTGAGTGTTGCTGACTGGCCCGATATTGGCCAGGCAGAAGTGGGTACTGCAGATGCTGGAGATTAGAATCAAGGTTAGAGTGGTGCTGGAAAAGCACAGCAAGTCAGGCAGTATCCGAGGAGCAGGAAAATTGACGTTTCTTGAGATATATATATATATGATTAAAATGTAATTATGATGAGGGGATGTTTGCCAATGATTGCACAATATTCAGCCCCATTTGTGAGTCCTCAGATATCAAAGCAGTCCATACTGAAATGCAACAAAAGGTTTGTGTTGCCAAGGGGCAAGTAAAAGTGACACCACACAAATGCCAGGCAATGACATCTCCAATAAGAGAAAATCTACTCACTACTTCTTGACATTCAATGGTATTACCATCACTGAATTCCCCCTCTATTAACATCCTTGTGGTTACCATTGACTTGCCCCATAAACACAATGGCTACAAGAGCAGGTCAGAGGCTACGAATGCTGCTGCAAGTAACTCACTCCTGACTTCCCAAAGTCTGTTCAGGAAAGATATGAATGTGTTGTGGAGGCACCATCACGTTTAAGCATCAAGGAGGGACAGAGGGGGTGTGTGGATGGGACGGTGGCTTACAAGGCCACTGAAGTTAAAGGTTTTTTTTTAGGAGACGAGGGTTACTGATGAAACTTTATTGCTGGAACAGCACAGCAGGTCAGGCAGCATCCAGGGAACAGGAGATTCGACGTTTCGGGCACAGGCCCTTCTTCAGGAAAGGGTTACTGATGGCAAACATGAAGGATGCCTGTGGAGACAGAACTATTTCAACATCAACTAGCACGGGCAGAAGGGAGAGAATTTGGGTGATTGTCAATTTAGTGGGAATAGGATTCTGAATGTGTGGAAAGTGTCTGTGAAAGGGTTCTTTTGACACCAAGATCATGGTTTACAGAGCTGTGGTGGTTTCCACTCTCTGATATGGCTCCGAGATGTGGACTGTCTAGAGCAGGGACCTCAGGCTGCTGGAGCATCCCACCAACACAGCCTGTGCAAGATCCTACAAATCCGCTGGCAAGGCGGATACCAATACCAGCATCCTTGACCAGGCTAACATCCCCAGCATTGAGGCACTGACTCTGACCCCCCCCCCAAACAGCTGTGATGGGTTGGGCACGCTGTCCCCATGACCGATATGAGACTCACTGAGCAAGTGCTCTACTCCCAGCTCCCAAAGGGCAGGCGAGCCCCAGGTGGACAAATGAAGTGCTTCAGAGGTACACCTCAAGGCCTCACTGGGTGAAGTGCAGCATTCCCACAGACACCTGGGAATCACTGGCCCAAAACCATCCAAAGTGGAGGAGGAGTATCCGGGAAGGCGCGAGCACTTCGAGACCTGGCATCAGGGAGAAATGGAAGCCAGGAGAAAGAGCATGCTGCCACATCAATGCCCACCCACCCCTTCCTGTGACCACTCCCTGGTCCAGGTGTAACAGAGCCTGAGGTAACATATTGGTCTGTACAGCTGCCTGTAGACTCACCTTGAGAGTGGGAGACAGTCATCCTTGTCTGAGAGGGAACACTAATAATGATGATGGAAATAGGATTCAGGGAGCAAGAAGTTGGTGTCTTGGATAAAATGGGCTTGGAGAAATCCATGTGGAGAGATAGGAGTAAAACTGGAGAAATATTTGGAGTTGGCTGGTGTCAGGGGATGAGTGCCTGAGAGAAAGTTTTGCAGGCAAGCCAGTAGGAGGAGGGATGGGCAAAGGCAGCTGATCAAAGTGTCTCATACCTCATGACAAGAATTTCTCGAAACTCCTTGCACTATTTGCTGTGTTGGATACAGGGGTGAGTGGTCTCAGAATCAGAGAAACACAGAATCCCTATAGTATGGATAAAGGCCTTTCAGCCCATCAAATCCTGCATCACTCTTTGGAACAGTATCCCACCGAGACCCAGCCCTCCTGCTCTAACCCTGTAAACGATAATTCCCATAGCTAATCCACCTAGTCTGCATATCCCTACATGCCAAGGGACTATTTAGCATGGTAAAAACAATGACTGCAGATGCTGGAAACCAGATTCTGGATCAGTGGTGCTGGAAGAGCACAGCAATTCAGGCAGCATCCGAGGACAGGCAAAATCGACGTTTCGGGCAAAAGCCCTTCATCAGGAATAAAGGCAGAGAGCCTGAAGCGTGGAGAGATAAGCTAGAGGAGGGTGGGGGTGGGGAGAGAGTGGCATAGAGTACAATAGGTCAGTGGGGAAGGAGATATACACGCCGTGACATCGAACAATTCTTCCGTCGCCTCCGCCTCCAAGCTTACTTTCACAATCAGGACTCCCGCCCACCT
>NC_057742.1:40339957-40356298 GCF_004010195.1 Chiloscyllium plagiosum
GGTTGGAGGGGTTGAGTCTGAGGGCGGAATTGCGGGATGTGGATGAGATGCGTTGGGGGGCATCTTTAACCACGTGGGAAGGGAAATTGCGGTCTCTAGAGAAGGAGGCCATCTGGTGTGTTCTATGGTGGAACCGCTCCTCCTGGGAGCAGATACGGCGGAGGCGGTGGAATTGGGAATACGGGATGGCATTTTTGCAAGAGGTAGGGTGGGAAGAGGTGTAATCCAGGTAGCTGTGGGTTTTGGGTTTGTAGAAGATGTCAGTGTCAAGTCGGTCGTCACTGATGGAGATGGAGAGGTCCAGGAAGGGGAGGGAGGTGTCAGAGATAGTCCAGGTAAATTTAAGGTCAGGGGCCAACCCACATAACCTTTGGACTATGGGAGGATACTGGAGCACTAGGAGGAAATGGAGTCATCACAAGGTGGTCAGTAGTTGAGAAGAGAAGTTCGGATGATTCTGGAGTGAGCGGTTTTAGCAGATGAGGGCAGGCCCTGATACTGCTTTATGTGGTTCGACCAGATTCACCAGGCAGGGAAAATATTTCCGGAAGAAGATTTTTGATTATACTTGGGAGAGTGAGAAAGAATGATGATTCTCAGTCTCTGAGTAAAAAGGAACAAGAAGGACTTGCTTAAAGGGGGAGGAGGGGTCAGGCCTGGCAGCTGGTGAGAAATCTCACTGTGATAGGCTGATGGGATGGATGATATAACAAGTTAGGAGCATTATTGGGTTATGGTGTCATTTCGTGTTAAAATGGTAAAACTAATTTTGATGCTGTAAAATGTTGATGCTATGGAAAAGGGAGGCATAGAACAGTACAGCTCAGAAACAGGCCCTTCAGCCCAACATGTCTGTGCCATACATGATGCCATTCTAAACGAATCCCATCTGCCACATGGTCCATATACCCCATTCCTTCCCAATCATGTGTCATTCCAAGTGACTCTTAAACATTGCTATTGGATTTGCTTCTCCCACTTCCCCTGGCAGTTTGCTCCACGCCTACATAAAAAAATTACCTCACAAACCTTCTTTAAACTTTCACCTTAAACTCAGGTCCCTTTGTATTTGATATGCCCCCCATGGGGAAAGAATTCTGACTATCCACTTTATCCTTGCCTCTCATAATTCTGTAATCTTCTATCAGTTGTCCCTCAGCCTCCAATGCCCCAGCGAAAACAGTCCGTGTATCAAACCTCTTCTTACAGCTAATGAACTCCGTACCAGGCAACATCCTGGGAAACCTCTTTTGCACACTTTCTAAAGCCTCCACAGCATTCCTACAGAATCTTGCTGGTACAGCAATCCCTTGCTAGGACAGTGACTCCTGGCTGGGACAGTGACTCCTGGCTGGAACAGTGACCCCTGGCTGGGACAGTGACCCCTGGCTGGGACAGTGACTCCCTGCTGGACAGTGACCCCTGGATGGAACAGTGGCTCCCTGCTGGGACAATGATCCCTAGCTGGACAGTGACCCCTGGCTGGAACAGTGACTCCCTGCTGGACAGTGACCCCTGGCTGAAACAGTGACTCCCTGCTGGGAGAGTAACTCCCTGCTAGGACAGTGACCCCGGCTGGGATAGTGACTCCCTGCTGGGACAGTAACCCCTGGATGGAACAGTGGCCCCCTGCTGGGACAATGATCCCTGGCTGGACAGTGACCCCTGGCTGGAACAGTGACTCCCTGCTGGACAGTGACCCCTGGCTGAAATAGTGACTCCTTGCTGGGACAGTAACTCCCTGCTAGGACAGTGACCCCGGCTGGGATAGTGACTCCCTGCTGGGACAGTAACCCCTGGATGGAACAGTGGCCTCCTGCTGGGACAATGACCCCTGGCTGGACAGTGACCCCTGGCTGGGACAGTGACCCCTGGCTGTGACAGTGATCCCTGGCTGGAGCAGTGACTCCCGGCTGGGACAGTGACCCCTGGCTGGGACAGTGACCCCTGGCTGGGACAGTTATCTCCTGCTGGGACAGTTATCCCCTGCTGGGACAGTGACCCCTGGCCGGGACAGTGACGCCCTGCTGGGACAGTGACACCCTGCTAGGACAGGGACCCCTGGCTGGAACAGTGGCCCCCTGCTGGGACAATGACTCCTGGCTGGGACAGTGATCCCTGGCTGGAGCAGTGACTCCCTGCTGGGTCAGTGACCCCTGGCCGGGACATTGACTCGCTGCTGGTACAGTGACCCCTGGCTGGGTCAGCGACGTCCTGCTGGGACAGTGATCCCTGGCTGGGACAGTAATCCCCTGCTGGGACAGTGACCCCTGGCTGGCACAGTGACCCCTGGCTGGGACAGTTATCCCCTGCTGGGACAGTGATCCCTGACTGGGACAGTTATCCCCTGCTGGGACAGTGACCCCTGACTGGGACAGTGACTCCTTGTTGGGACTGTGATCCCTGGCTGGAGCAATGATCCCTGGCTGGGACAGTTATCCCCTGCCAAGACAGTGACTCCCTCATGGGACAGTTATCCCCTGCTGGGACAGTGATCCCTGGCTGGGATAGTGACTCCCTGGCTGGGACAGTGACACCCTGCTAGGACAGTGGTCCCCTGGCTGGAACAGTGGCCCCCTGCTGGGACAATGACCCCTGGCTGGGACAGTGACACCTGGCTGGGACAGTGACCCCTGGCTGGGACAGAGATCCCTGGCTGGAGCAGTGACTCCCTGCTGGGACAGTGACCCCTGGCTGGAACAGTGCCCCCTGCTGGGGCAGTGATCCCTGGCTGGGACAGTGACCCCTGGCTGGAACAGTGACTCCCTGCTGGTACAGTGACCCCTGGCTGGAACAGTGGCCCCCTGCTGGGACAGTGATCCCTGGCTGGGACAGTGACCCCTGGCTGGAACAGTGACTCCCTGCTGGTACAGTGACCCCTGGCTGGAACAGTGGCCTCTGGCTGGGACAGTGACTCCCTGCTAGGACAATGACCCTTGGCTGGAGCAGTGGCTCCCTGCTAGGACAATGACACCTGGCTGAGGCAGTGACCCCTGGCTGGGACAGTGATCCCTGGCTGGGACAGTGACCCCTGGCTGTGACAGTGACTCCCTGGCTGAGACAGTGACCCCTGGATGGGACAGTGACTCCCTGCTAGGACAATGACTACCTGCTAGGACAGTGATCCCCGTCTGGAGCAGTGACTCCCTGCTGGGACAGTGATCCCTGGCTGGGACAGTGACCCCTGGCTGGAACAGTGGCCCCCTGGCTGGGACAATGACCCCTGGCTGGAACAGTGGCCCCCTGCTGGGACAATGACCCCTGGCTGGGACAGTGACTCCCTGGCTGAGACAGTGGCCTCCTGGCTGAGACAGTGACTCCATGCTAGGACAGTGACTACCTGCTAGGACAGCGATCCCTGTCTGGAGCAGTGACTGCCTGCTGGGACAGTGATCTCTGGCTGGAGCAGTGACTCCCTGGCTGGGACAGTTATCCCCTGCTGGGACAGTGACGCCCTGGCTGGGACAGTTATCCCCTGCTGGGACAGTGACTCCCTGCTGGGACAGTGACCCCTGGTTGGGACAGTGACTCCCTGACTGGGACAGTGACTCCGGCTGGGACAGTGACCCATGGCTGGGACAGTTATCCCCTGCTGGGACAGTGACCCCTGGCTGGGACAGTGACTCCCTGCTGGGACAGTGACCCCTGGCTGGGACAGTGACTCCCTGCTAGGATAGTGACCCCTGGCTGGAACAGTGGCCCCCTGCTGGGAAAATGACCCCTGGCTGGGACAGTGATCCCTGATTGGAGCAGTGACTCCCTGCTGGGACAGTTATCCCCTGCTGGGACAGTGACCCCTGGCTGGGAAAGTGACCCCTGGCTGGGACAGTTATCTCCTGCTGGGACAGTGACTCCCTGCTGGGCCAGTGACCCCTGGCTGGGACAGTGACTCCCTGGCAGGGACAGTGCCTCCCTGCTAGGACAGGGACCCATGGCTGGAACAGTGGCCCCCTGCTGGGACAATGACCCCTGGATGGGACAGTGATCCCTGGCTGGAGCAGTGACTCCCTGCTGGGACAGTGACTCCTGGCCGGGACAGTGCCTCCCGGCTAGAAGAGGGACCCCCTGCTGGAACAGTGGCCCCCTGCTGGCTGGGACAGTGATCCCTGGCTGGGACAGTGACCCCTGACTGGGACAGTTATCCCCTGCTGGGACAGTGACTCCCTGCTGGGGCAGTAATCCCCTGTTGGGACAGTGACCCCTGGCTGGAACAGTGGCCCCCTGCTGGGACAATGACCCCTGGATGAGACAGTGATCCCTGGCTGGAGCAGTGACTCCCTGCTGGGACAGTGACTCCTGGCCGGGACAGTGCCTCCCGGCTAGAAGAGGGACCCCCTGCTGGAACAGTGGCCCCCTGCTGGGACAATGACCCCTGGATGGGACAGTGATCCCTGGCTGGAGCAGTGACTCCCTGCTGGGACAGTGACCCTTGGCCAGGACAGTGACTCCCTGCTGGGACAGTGACCCCTGGCTGGGACAGTGATCCCTAGCTGGGACAGTGTCCCCTAGCTGGGACAGTGATCCCTGGCTGGGACAGTGATCCCTGGCTGGGACAGTGACCCCTGACTGGGACAGTTATCCCCTGCTGAGACAGTGACTCCCTGCTGGGGCAGTAATCCCCTGTCGGGACAGTGACCCCTGGCTGGAACAGTGACCCCCTGCTAGGACAGTGACCCCCTGGCTGGAACAGTGGCCTCCTGCTGGGACAGTAACCCCTGGCTGGGATAGTGACTCCCTGGCTGGAACAGTGGCCTCCTGCTAGGACAGTGACCCCTGGCTGGAACAGTGGCCCCCTGCTGGGATAAAGACCCCTGGCTGGGACAGTGATCCCTGATTGGAGCAGTGACTCCCTGCTGGGACAGTGACCCCTGGCTGGGAAAGTGACCCCTGGCTGGGACAGTTATCTCCTGCTGGGACAGTGACTCCCTGCTGGGACAGTGACCCCTGGCTGGGACAGTGACTCCCTGGCTGAGACAGTGACCCCTGGCTGGGACAGTGACCCCTGGCTGGGATAGTTATCCCCTGCTGGGACAGTGACTCCTGGCTGGGCAGTGACCCCTGGCTGGGACAGTGACCCCTGGCTGGGATAGTTATCCCCTGCTGGGACAGTGACTCCTGGCTGGGCAGTGACCCCTGGCTGGGACAGTGACCCCTGGCTGGGATAGTTATCCCCTGCTGGGACAGTGACTCCTGGCTGGGCAGTGACCCCTGGCTGGGACAGTGACCCCTGGCTGGGATAGTTATCCCCTGCTGGGACAGTGACTCCTGGCTGGGCAGTGACCCCTGGCTGGGACAGTGACCCCTGGCTGGGATAGTTATCCCCTGCTGGGACAGTGACTCCTGCTGGGACAGTGACCCCTGGCTGGGACAGTGACTCCCTGCTAGGACAGTGATCCCTGGCTGGGGCAGTGGCCCCCTGCTGGGACAATGACCCCTGGCTGGGACAATGACCCCTGGCTGGGACAGTGACCCCTGGCTGGGATAGTTATCCCCTGCTGGGACAGTGACTCCTGGCTGGGCAGTGACCCCTGGCTGGGACAGTGACACCTGGCTGGGACAGTGATCCCTGGCTGGGACAGTGGCCCCCTGCTGGGACAATGACCCCTGGCTGCAACAGTGATCCCTGGCTGGAGCAGTGACTCCCTGCTGGGACAGTGACCCCTGGCTGGGATAGTTATCCCCTGCTGGGACAGTGACTCCTGGCTGGGCAGTGACACCTGGCTGGGACAGTGATCCCTGGCTGGGACAGTGGCCCCCTGCTGGGACAATGACCCCTGGCTGGGCAGTGACCCCTGGCTGGGACAGTGACCCCTGGCTGGGGCAGTGACCCCTGCTGGGACAATGACCCCTGGCTGGGACAGTGACCCCTGGCTGCAACAGTGATCCCTGGCTGGAGCAGTGACTCCCTGCTGGGACAGTGACCCCTGGCTGGGACAGTGACCCCTGGCTGGGACAGTTATCTCCTGCTGGGACAGTGACTCCCTGCTGGGACAGTGACCCCTGGCCAGAACAGTGACTCCCTGCTTGCACAGTGACCCCTGGCTGGGACAGTGCCTCCCTGCTAGGACAGGGACCCGTGGCTGGAACAGTGGCCCCCTGCTGGGACAATGACCCCTGGCTGGGACAGTGTCCCCTGGCTGGGACAGTTATCCCCTGCTGGGACAGTGATCCCTGACTGGGACAGTGACTCTTTGTTGGGACTGTGATCACTGGCTGGAGCAATGATCCATGGCTGGGACAGTTATCCCCTGCCAAGACAGTGACTCCCTCATGGGACAGTTATCCCCTGCTGGGACAGTGACCCCTGGCTGGGACAGTGACCCCTTGCTGGGACAGTGACTCCCTGGCTGGGACAGTGACCCCTGACTGGGACAATGACTCCCTGCTAGGATAGTGGCCCCCTGGCTGAAACAGTGGCCCCCTGCTGGGACAATGACCCCTGGCTGGGACAGTGACACCTAGCTGGGACAGTGATCCCTGGCTGGAGCAGTGACTCCCTGCTGGGACAGTGACCGCTGGCTTGAACAGTGGGCCCCTGCTGGGACAGTGACCGCTGGCTTGAACAGTGGCCCCCTGCTGGGGCAGTGATCCCTGGCTGGGACAGTGACCCCTGGCTGGAACAGTGACTCCCTGCTGGTACAGTGACCCCTGGCTGGAACAGTGGCCCCCTGCTGGGACAGTGACGCCCTGGCTGGGACAATGACCTCCTGGCTGGGACAGTGAATCCCTGCTAGGACAGTGACTCCCTGCTAGGACAGTGACCCCTGGCTGGAACAGTGGCCCCCTGGCTGGGACAGTGACCCCTGGCTGGGACAGTCTCTCCCTGGCTGGGACAGTGACCCCTGGCTGGGACAGTGACTCCCTGCTAAGACAGTGACCCCCTGGCTGGGACAGTGACCCCTGGCTGGGACAGTGACTCCCTGGCTGGAACAGTGACCCCTGGCTGGGACAGTGACCCCTTGCTGGGACAGTGACCCCTGGCTGGGACAGTGACTCCCTGCTAGGAAGGTGCCCCCCTGGGTGGAACAGTGGCCCCCTGCTGGGACAATGACCACTGGCTGGGACAGTGACTCCCTGCTGGGACAGTGACCTCTGGCTGAGACAGTGACTCCCTGCTGGGACAGTGAGCCCTGGCTGGGACAGTGACACCTGGCTGGGACAGTGATCCCTGACTGGAGCAGTGACTCCCTGCTGGGACAGTGACCGCTGGCTTGAACAGTGGCCCCCTGCTGGGGCAGTGATCCCTGGCTGGGACAGTGACCCCTGGCTGGAATAGTGACTCCCTGCTGGTACAGTGACCGCTGGCTGGAACAGTGGCCCCCTGCTGGGACAGTGATGCCCTGGCTGGGACAATGACCACCTGGCTGGGACAGTGAATCCCTGCTAGGACATTGACTCCCTGCTAGGACAGTGACCCCTGGCTGGAACAGTGGCCCCCTGGCTGGGACAGTGACCCCTGGCTAGAACAGTGACCCCTGGCTGGGACAGTGACCCCTTGCTGGGACAGTGACCCCTGGCTGGGACAGTGACCCCTGGCTGGGACAGTGACTCCCTGCTAGGACAGTGGCCCCCTGGCTGGAACAGTGGCCCCCTGCTGGGACAATGACCCCTGGCTGGGACAGTGACTCCCTGCTGGGACAGTGAGCCCTGGCTGGGACAGTTACCCCCTGCTGGGACAGTGACCGCTGGCTGGGACAGTTATCCCCTGCTGGGACAGTGACTCCCTGCTGGGACAGTAATCCCCTGTTGGGACAGTGACCCCTGACTGGGACAGTGACTCCTTGTTGGGACTGTGATCCCTGGCTGGAGCAATGATCCCTGGCTGGGACATTTATCCCCTGCTAGGACAGTGACTCCCTGCTGTGACAGTTATCCCCTGCTGGGACAGTGACCCCTGGCTGGTACAGTGACTCCCTGGCTGGGACCGTGACTCCCTGCTGGGACAGTGACCCCTGGCCGGAACAGTGACCACTGGCTGGGACAGTAATCTCCCCCCCTCCAATGAACTCTGTCTCCCTGGATCCCGTACGACCTAAACTTCCTGATTGGCCTGCCGTGCAGAACCCTGTCAAAGGCCTTACTAAAGTCCATCCAAATAACATCCACTGCCCTACCCTCATCTATCCTCTTGGTTACCTCTTCGAAAACCTTTAAAAGATTTGTCAGACATGACTTCCCATGCATAAATCCATGCTGACTATCCCTAATCAGACCTTGACTATCCAAATGTTGGTTGATTCTGTCCCTCAGTATCCTCTCCAACAACTTGCCTACCACTGATGTCAGGCTTACTGGTTTTTAGTTCCCTGTCTTTGCTACCTTTCTTAAACAATGGAACAACATTAGCCACCCGCCAGTCTTCCAGAACTTCACTAGTGGCTAAAGGTGAAGCAAAAATCTCTGCAAGACCCTCTGGAATTTCCTTCTGAGCTTCCCACAATGTCTGAGGATGGACTTGATCAGACTGAGGGGATTTATCCACCTTAATGGACTTTAAGGTTGCAAATGCATCCTCTCTGGTAATATGTATGCGATCCAAAATTTCCCCATTTATTTTTCTTATTTCCTTAGCATCCATGATTCTCTCCTTAGTAAACATGTAGGATAAATATTCATTAAAAATCTTCCCCATCTCTTGTGGCTCCATGCTGATCTTCAAGGGGGACCTATTCTCTCCCTAGCCACCCTTTTACTCTTTATTCAGCGTTAGAACCTCTTGGATTACCTTTAACCTATCATACCTTCTTTTTGCTTCCTGATTTCTCGCCTAAATGTGCTGCTACACTTTTTATATCATCTAGGGATTTACTTGAGCCTGACAGCTTAAACCCAATGCATGTTTTCTTCCCATTCCTGACCAGAGCCTCAATATCTCTCGTCAGCCAGAGATCCTACACCTGCCAGCTTTTCTCTTCACCTTAACAGGGACATACTGTCCCTGGATTCTTGATATCACACTTTTCAAAGCCTCCCATTAGCCAGTTGTTCCTTTTCCTTCAAACAGACTCGCCCAATTGACGTCTGCTAGATCCTGCCCAATGGCCCTGCTCCAGTTTAGCACATAACCTGTGGACTTATCCTATCTTTATTCATAACTAGGTTAAAACGAAGAGAGTTATGGTCACTGGATCCAAATTGCTCTCTGACTAACACTTCAGTAACACCTTGCTGAGACAGTAACAAACTCTTGATTTGTTTTTACAACATGCTTTCCTATCTATCTTGATGCTGTCTATGAATCTACCCACACTGTCTTTGCTTCCCTAATCTAAGTCATTGATACAAATTGTGAAATGTTGACATCTCAGCAAAGACCCCTGTGGGATCTAATCATCATATCTCTGACTGACCTACTGTAAACAGACAAAGATCGTTCAGCCCCTCAAGCCTGCTCCACATTCAGTAAGATCGTGGCTGATTGGTTTGTGTTTTAAATTCCACATTTCCATCGAGCTGTGATAACCTCTAATTCTCCTACCTCACAAGAACCTGTACATCTGTGTTTTAAGAATATTCAATTACACCACCTTCTGAGGCAGAGCGAGTTTAAAGTTGCACCAACTCTTGCAAGCTTTCTTGTCCTAGTTTCACCAGCCAGTGGAAACATCCTCTCTACTTCTATCTTATCTGTTCCCTTCATAATTTTATGTTTCCATAAGATCCCCCCTCATTCTTCTAAATTCCAATGAATATAATCCCTGTCTACTCAGTGTCTCCCCATAAGCCAATCCCTTTAAGTTATCTCAGGACTGTGATTTGAAAGGAGTTCTGGGATTTATATATCAATTAATTGAAACTTACATCCTCACTCTAAGTGACTTAGAGTCTAAGTGACTTAACAGCAATCTAGTTTCATTCAATTGTATGACATCAGTTGTATGACATTTTGATCTTTTACTATAAATTCTGTCTTATGATCTTGCTCCACAGTTCCTCTTGAAGGAGCAGTGTTCCAAAAGCTTGTACTTCCAAATAAACCTGTTGGACTATAAGTTGGTGTTGTGTGATTTTTAACTTTCTGATCAACAACAGCAACCTGAATTCATATACTGCCTTTAATGTTGCAAAATGCTCCACCGTTGCATGTGCAAGCATTAGTTCATGCTGAACCATGGAAGGAGAACATGAGGTCTTAGTATCAAAGGTTTGCTCAATGAAGTCATTTTGAAATAGCATCTTAAAGAGAGTGAGGCAAAGAGAGATGTAGGGAGGGAATGCAAGAGCTCACGATCCCAGGTAATGTAGGCATGGCCACTCATAGTGGAGTGATTAACATCGAGATAATCAGAGGGTTAGATAGGGTGGACAGTGAGAGCCTTTTTCCCTCGGATGGTGAAGGCTAACACAAGGGGACATAGCTTTAAATTGAGGGGTGATAGATTTCGGACAGATATCAGGGGCAGTTTCTTTACTCAGAGAGTAGTCGGGGCATGGAATGGCCTGCCTGCAACAGTAGGGCATTTAAATGGGCATTGGACATACATATGGATAATAATGGAATGGGGTAGGTTAGATGAGCATCAGATTAATTTCACAGGTCAGCACAACATCGAGGGCCGAAGGATCTATACTGCGCTGTAACGTTCTATGTTCTCATACTCAAGAGTCTAGAACTGTTGCAGCACAGGAGCCTTGGGGGATGTGAAGCTAAAGAAGGTTACAGAGATTGAGAAGAATTTGAAAACAAGGAAGAAAATTTTAATGTCAAAGCTTTGCTGGACCAGGAATCAATGGAGGCCAACAAATCCAGAATGTTGGGTGCATGGGACTTTGTGTGAGTTAGAATGTGACCGTACAACAGCTCAATCAAGAATACCTACTTCTGACTCCAAACCTCTGGCTGTCTACTGTCACTCTGCCTCAGCTTATCTGTTGATGAGCGCCTCATCTCTCTTTGGTATCTCTCCAATGCTTACTGGAGCAGTCTCCTAAAACTGAAGTTCACTCAAAAGTCTTGATTGGGTTCATTCACAAAGAGGAAGTTAATAAGACAGGAAGCCGCAGAAATTGTTACACAGACTTTATTTCCAAACTTTTACTTTTACAGCAACGATTATCAATGTAAACCAGTGATTAAAACAGTTACAGCAATGAATATCACAGACACGAAGCGAAGCCACTGAACATTAGCAAAGATGTTACCATCGGGATTAAAATACCGTGTCTCACACCTCAAAGAGCAAGCTTTAAGAAACAACGTGCAGTTGCCACTAAACATACCTTCATCGGCACTAACCTGCCTGAGCCCAGAAAAAAATCTACAGTAGGATGAGAAAGAAGGTCTGTTCAAAGAGATCAGTTTAGATGGTTTAATGACCTCTTCCAAACCCTGCTACTCCCATGTCCTCAGCCCTTTTAGAGCAACGTAGAGCCTGAAAATTGCTACAAGACTCAATGTTGACAGCGAGCACAGGAAGTCACTTTGGACGCCTTTATCCTGCTCTCAGTCTGACTCTCACTAGGTTCTGGAGATCCTTGGTGCAAAATGATCTGTCCTGCTCAATCATCCTGTCCCATGTTTCCTGCAGCAGGAAGAGCCAGGCTGGTGTTAACAGGGTAGCTCAAAGCTGAACAAGGAGCTCCTTCACTGAAGCAGATACCTCCCAGACACTGAGACAAGAGCAGCTCATGACTTACTGACTAATCACTGCTTGCTTAAAATGAATCAATTCATTCGTCAGTTGCAGCAATTAACTCAAAATACGTAAATTGGTGTAATTCTGCAAGTCATAGAATTAGTGATCAAATTGGAGACAAGATTGGCCATAAATTCCTCACAGCTACTCTTGCCTTCCTGGTGTAATTTCATCAGAATGAAGAGGAAACTCCATTTAGTGTTTCTATCACAACTCTGCTGAATGGCCAAACCAGGAGTGACAATAATGAGTATCTGCTCAGTGATCCCAGCTTCATTCAGATTCCAGAAACAGCATTTTTCTGCTCCTCATCTCACTTGATGGGAAGATCTCAATCACAAAGTGTTCAGTTAACTCCAGCCAATCACGAGCTCCTGTCAATGGCTCCAGGAGATTAGCAATTTCAGATTTAAAGGAGTTTATTTAATTGTTTGATCAGAGGTGGTATGGATGCAGTTGACTACTGACCATGAGCAAGGGTTGATCTTTCTAAAGCAAGGGGTCCAGCAAAGTCCCTGCTGTGTGCAGGTTTCTACAATTCTCAGTCTGCCTCATTGCACGGCTATTTCTGCTCATTCACTACCAGCTAATTACAATATATTCACCACATTTCCGAATTTGGAAACTACATGGAAAAAGCTTTTTCACAAATATTAAGACAATCAAATACAGTCATTGTATTGAACATGAGCACAGTAATAGCTTCCAGCAGTGACAACCAAGACCCTGAAACACAGTTACAGTGGGTCAGCATCATAGCCCATTGCCTGACACCAGCAATGAGGAAGGGGTAGGGGGTGCAGCTGGCTTTACATGCAGTAGTTGAATTAATTAACAGGAACTCACTGAAGGGTAAGCTTGATATATACCTTTGGGAGAAGGGAATGGAGGGGAGAGAGAAATAGTGTGAAGTGGTCATGACAATGGAAGCTGACTGATGTGCACTTGGGATCAGTTGGTCTGACTGTCTAGCTGTGCTGTCAATCTATTGATCAACCCGTTACCATCTAGGCCACATCTCTTGTCTGTCTAATGGCTCCACAGTCTGTTCTGTTCTAATTGGTCACTTCCTCAGACTTCATCCTCAGTTAATGACAGGTCCTCTCAAAGCCCTTTCCTGGGATCAGTGACTGAGGTACCAGGAGCTGTTCAGATAGAGGTCCATTTGTGCTACTGTAAAAACACAAGCTGCTCTCTCCTGGCCATTCACTGTCAGCAGTAATCCAACACACTGTAAAGGGAACTGACCACCAGTTAGTCTGCACTCAAGTGTATTGATCATTGAAGGCCTCATTCACAGCTATCAAAAACATCCTGAAAATAGATTCTATCGTCATCAATGGGAGTGAGATCATTGGAGAAAGAGATCACAAGAGAAAGATCACTAGAGAGAGAGAGAGTGCACAGAAAAGAGTGAGAGAGAAAGTGAGAGAGAGAGAGAAAGAGAGCCTAGGCATGAGAGAGAAAGCACTGGAGAGGGTGAGTTGACTAGAGAGGAACAGCTCACTAGAGAGAGAACACTGGAGAGGGGGATCACTGGAGAGGGATCACTGGAGAGAGGGATCACTGGAGAGAGGGATCACTGGAGAGAGGGATCATTGGAGAGAGGGATCACTGGAGAGAGGGATCACTGGAGAGAGGATCATTGGAGAGAGGGATCACTGGAGAGAGGGATCACTAGAGAGAGGGATCACTGGAGAGAGGGATCATTGGAGAGGGGGATCACTGGAGAGGGGGATCACTGGAGAGAGGGATCACTGGAGAGAGGATCATTGGAGAGAGGGATCACTGGAGAGAGAACTCACTGGAGAGGGGGATCACTGGAGAGAGGGATCACTGGAGAGAGGGATCACTGGAGAGAGGGATAACTGGAGAGAGGGATCATTGGAGAGAGGGATCACTGGAGAGAGGGATCACTGGAGAGAGGATCATTGGAGAGAGGATCATTGGAGAGAGGGATCACTGGAGAGAGGATCATTGGAGAGAGTGATCACTGGAGAGAGGGATCACTGGAGAGAGGATCATTGGAGAGAGGGATCACTGGAGAGAGGATCATTGGAGAGAGGGATCACTGGAGAGAGGGATCACTGGAGAGAGGATCATTGGAGAGAGAGAGATCATTGGAGAGGGGGATCATTGGAGAGGGGGATCATTGGAGAGGGGGATCATTGGAGAGAAAGGCCTTGGTTATCATGGTTGACTGCACAGAAAAAGGCCCTTCAGCCTATTCAGTCTGTGCTGGTCACTAATAATCACCTAACTACTTTAATCTCATTGCCAGTACTTGGCCCATGGCAGAGTATGCCTTGGAATTAATTGCAAATGCACATGTAAATACTGCTTCAACGTTATGAGGACTTCTGCTTCTGCCACCTTTACAGGCCATGAGTTCCAGCTTCTCACCATCCACTCGTTTAAAAGAAGGTTTCCTCATGTCCCCTCGAAACCTCCTGCCCCTTACCCCTGGTCAATGATCCCTCCGTCCCTTCTACACTCGCTCTATCTCTCATAATATTATCCAACTCAATCATGTCTCCTCACAATCTCCTCTACTCTATGGAAAATAACCCCAGTCTATACAATGTCTCTTCATCACTGAAACTCTCCAGCCCAGGCAGCTCCTTTGCCCCTCACTCCAGTGCTATCACATTCTTTCTATAACATGGATTCCAGAATGGAACATCATATTCCAGCTGTGGCTTGACCAATGTTGTATACAGTTCCAGCATCACCTTCCTGCTCTTAAACTCTGTGTCTCAGCAAACAATCACTGAAGAGAGAACTCACTTGATAGAAAAATCACTACGGAGTGAGGTCACTGGAGAGAGATAACCCTGGAGAGTGTGATCTCTTGACAGGGAATTTATTGGTGAGAAAGATAACTGGGAAGTGAGGAGTCACTGTAGAGAGAGTCTTCACTGCAGAGAGGAGTCACTATGGAGAGGGAGGTCACTGCAGAGAGAGGTCACTGCAGAGAGAGGAGTCACTGGAGAGAGAGAGAGGTCACTGCAGAGAGAGATCACTGCAGAGAGAGGAGTCACTGTAGAGAGAGAGAGAGGTCACTGCAGAGAGAGGAGTCACTGTAGAGAGAGAGAGAGGTCACTGCAGAGAGAGGTCACTGCAGAGAGAAGAGTCACTGGAGACTGCAGAGAGAGGTCACTGCAGAGAGAAGAGTCACTGGAGAGAGAGAGGTCACTGCAGAGAGAGAGGTCGCTGCAGAGAGAGGAGTCATTGTAGAGAGAGAGGTCACTGCAGAGAGAGGAGTCACTGGAGAGAGAGGTTTTTGGAGAGTGAGGGTCACTGTAGAGAGGTCACTGGAGAGTGAAGTTCACAGCCAGGTTAAAGCGATGTTTAATCTGAACCAAGGTTACAACAGCTAAAAAGCATATTCTTAAACTGCCCTCCTGAAATAGATAGTACAACCTGAACCTGCTCAGGGTATACCCTTACAATAAAGGACTTGCTGGAGAGAATATCATTCAGTTATAAAAAAATCTTCTGTAACACAATAAATGAAAGTCTAGTATATGCACAATATGAGTCATATTGAGGGAACAGGGTGGTGGTAGGTGAGTTATGTAGAATAACTGATATCCTGATATCAGTTACACACTAGAATATTAATAAGAGGTTTTAGGCGGGGTACAGACTGGAATCTAATTAAGGAGTTTAGGTATTGTAATGAAATCACTACGAGAAATTCAAGCAGCCCATAACTTTCACTGAACCTTTCGATATTCTGACATCAATGTTGAGTAGGCAGTGATGTACTGATAACAAATCTCTATGGGGAATGGATTCAAATCTCATGATGGCAGTGGGCGAAATTTCAATTTAATAATGAATAAAAGGTGGTATACAGAGCTAGTCTCAGCAATGGCAACCATGAAACTATCATTGATTGTCAAAAAAACCTTAAGTGGCTCATTCATATCCTTTAGGGAGGGGAATCTGCCTGTCCTTACCTGGTCTGACCTACATGTGACTCCAGACCCACAGCAATATTATTTACTCTTGACTGGCCTCTGAAATGGCCCTAGCCAGACATTCTGTTTAATCAATGAGTTCTGGTGGTTGCACCCATCTTGGGTTGAATGGGTTAATTTAGCCAGGATTAAGGAGATGTTAATGAGGATTTTGTAAAGTTTAAATTAAATCACTCCGGGATATTTTGTACCTTTTCACTCTGAGAAGCCTCAGGTTGAGATGAATCTCGACCAGGCTATCAGTGATGCTCTGATTGTTTTGTGGACAGCAATGTTGTGCTCACTCCCTTCCCTGACCCAAATTGTGGTGAGGGCATTTAATTTTAAGTAAATGAGGAGTTAACACATCCTGTGTTCAGACCCACACTTGTTTGACCGCTGACCCTTTGACCAGTGAAACTCAATGAGATACAAAGTGCATTACATTCCAGCACCAACCTCATGGATTGTAACACAGCCTCAACTCAAGCAGTATCGATTCAGACTGTGTCTGAAACACAGGCTGAGAAGCACACACCAGATAACATCAATCATAGTGAACAGGACAGTGCTCAGTGGGTGCCAGATAAACTGTTGGGGGAAGGGGTTCCTGGGCTGGTCTGGAGAGTCGGAGGAAGGGGTGTCTGGCCCTGCCTGGAGAGTGTGGAAGGGGGTGTTGAGTGGTCTGGAGGGAAGGGGGAGTTGGAGTCTGAGCCTGTCTGGACAATACGGGACGGGGT
>NC_057742.1:40357096-40366111 GCF_004010195.1 Chiloscyllium plagiosum
GACAGGGTGAGGGTGGGGTATCTGATCCTGTCTGGACAGGGTGGAGGAGAGGGTGTCTGGATCTGTCTGGACAAGGTTGTGGGGGATGTCTGGGCCTGTCTGGACAGGGTGGGGGTGGGGGTGTCTGGGCCTGCCTGGACTGGGTGGGGGTGTCTGGGCCTGTCTGGACAGGATGCGGAGGGGGTGTCTGGGCCTGTCTGGCTGCTGTGTCCCTGTAGCACTGTACTGAATTTGATCAGTAAGAGATGTGAGGTTCTCCAGTGAACAGTCTGTCATTCCCCACATGCTGCTTAAATTGATCAGTGTCGCCAGAATTAGGCCTGGGCTGAATGTGGAAAACGTATGAGGACAGACTGCATTCACCAGTCTTGTAGTCCTTTGAGCAGAGAAAATTGAAGGCCACGTAACAGAGCATTTAATATAATCTAAAGACTTGACAGGCAGGACAACAAACAGATTTCTCTGGTAGGAACAATGGGCAAAATATTAAATTCGAGTCATGCTGTCCAGGGGTGATTTCAGGAAGCTCTTCCCCACACAAAATACAGAAAATGGAAAATACTAAATGCCGTTCAGAAAAAAAAACAACTCACTTTGAGCAAACCTCTCCAGTTATTGATCTTGAGAAGTTTTACATGAAAGTATGCTCCATTCAGCCATTCGGAAGGAAGTTGGGCTCTTGGCCACAATGCTCACAACCCAGGGGGGAAACTGCCCAGCATTGTGTCCCCCATCGGATAAGACCAAGTGCAATCATTACCAGAAAGAACACAACAGGGAATACCAAGAGACAGACAGCCTTCTAGTGACTCCACCATCTAAGCTGCTCAATGCTGAGCTATACCCTAACTTCATTTACCCATCTTGGTTACATCACCCTTGACACTCTGCCTTGACAAAACCATGTCTAACAATCTCAGAATTTGAAATTATCTGTTGACGCCAATTTCAAAAGCTTTTGGTGGAAGAGAGTTCCCTGTTTCCATTCCTGACCACTTTGAGCTTGAGCCCCTTCATTCCCCAGTTCCCACCAGAACAAGTACTTTCTCTCGCAACTCCTATAGTCAACTTAAACATCAGTTAAACACCACCTTAGCTTCTACATTCATGGATGAATCCTCATCCATGTAACAGAATCTCACTTTACGCAGCCATTTTAACCTCGATAGCAATTTGGTGGAGGAGCCAATGCACTCTCTCAGAGGACACTATCTCCTTCCTGTGATACAGTGTTCAGAACTGAGGGGTTATTTAGATGTGGTTTAACCAATAATTCACGCAACTGCAGCACAAACTCCACCCCTCCGAACTTTAGCCACTTGAAAGAAGAAACAAAATTCTATTCATATATTAAATTTATTTTTGCACTTCTCCACTTGCTTCTTGCTTGGACCCCCAAAACTTTAAATAAAGGGACAAACCACATCTCGAGTGCTAGTCTTCTCACAAAGCCTAAAGGATCGCAGATCAGGAGTTTAACACACTGTGCGTGCAAGGGCATACAAAATACAACAAAGCACCACTGTCTGTAAATGGCCAGATAATTTTGACACAGCTGGACTGAATGTTTCAGAGGACAGTGGAAGGAGCAAGATAGAGAGGGCTCAGGATGGTCCAACACCAGTTCATGTTAGACACCTGCAAACTGCTGTGGAGGAAGGGGAGCCTTTCAAGTAACAGTCACAAACCCTGTTTAGCCAGAGAGGCTGAGACCTGGTCAGCGAGAGTAGCAAGCTGTGGCGACTCCACCATGTTGATGCTGCTGGTGGAGGAGACATTACTGAGACGGCGTGGGGAGCCCTCGTTGGAGATGGTGGGGGACTTGTAGATGATTTCTGCACCGTGATCTGTGCGAGATTTGGCTGTTTCACGGAAAGTCAGCTTGTGAGATTCAATCTGGAGAGAGGAGGACAATTGTGTCAGTGTCATGCATCAGGTAGGAGAAACCATTCTGTACGCAGATGAGAAACAATCACCCAATCACCACCCTGAGAAATAACGAGCACATACAGCCCAGCCCAGACCCTGCCCCTCCCCAAAACCAACAAAAGCCTGACAACCCGACAACCCTGACACAACACCCTCAGATTCCACACCCTCCCAGGCTGCAGGAGCTATTCTCCTATGTTTGATTCTCAGATTCTCTCTCTCTATTATCCAGGGGTCTCCATGCGGCTCCGTGTGTAGTTTCTGGAGACCGTTGTGTGTTTGGACTCTCTGTGTATAACTTTAATGTGACTACTTCTCTTCAGCACGTGGCCCGGATCTAATCTTCCCTGTGGATACTGCCCAGATATGGAATCAAAGCTGACCAAATTGCACTCGGAATACTGCTGGCTGTGGATAACTGACAGAACACTCCCAAAACTTAATCCTGCTCTTAGAACAACTTTGTGATAAAGTAACAGAGACACTTCTAGATGAGAGGCTGCGATGGTTTCACTCACACGTCTTGTCTGCCTGTGTTTCCCGGTTCGGGGTTGTGTGTAACTCACAGGAATCAGTCACACCTGAAACAGGCACTTGTGCAGGTGTATCACTGACACAGTTCTCAACTGTTTCATTCACTGCTTCTTCCTTCCTGTTCTCTTTCTATAAATGAAATCAGGGTGGCACACAATACATCATCATCCTTAAACTCAGTTTTTTAAAAAAGTTAACTTGCTCATTTAGACTCTAAAGTACAAGCAAAAAAGGAGGGAAGCTCTGGGGTGAGGGTTTTGAGGTTTCCTGGGAATGCAGTTAATCTTCACAAAACTGCCCTTTTCCAATGGGAAGAGATGTCGACAACTGAATCATATCTGATTGCAGCTGTCCAGGCATCTCACAAACAGCTCCCCTGGCTCACAGACACGGTCTGATGTGGAAACAGACAGTTAATGTCTCAGGCAAAGAAGTCTGGGCCTGATGCAGGGTCACTCATTCATCTACTTCTAGAATTTACTCGGTTTTCTTGGAATGGATAATGTGCTGTCTCAGATGGCTGCAGCATCAGGGAATATCCCTGGCAGGCAGCACTGTTGGGTCTTAACCCCTCACCAGGAAAAAGAGAACGTTGTTGCTGCAAAGAAGGAAAGAGTTGGGGGAGGGGAGGGGAACTCTCCCTGGGCAACTGTACCATTTGAGTCACTGCCCCTGGTTCCTGGCATGGTCTTGAGTAAAAGCCTAACTGTTTGGTCAAACCTCTGACTACAGCTTTCAGGAGCTTGTGTGAGATAGGGAAAACTTGGAAAGAATTGATAGTTCCCCTGGTGAGTTGTTGCTGCTTGTCACTGTGATGAAGATGTCTTTATGTGGAGACAAGAGGCCACTTTCTGAGCAGCTTGCAATTGGCTGTCTCCAAGAAAGGGTGGCACTGTGGCTCACAGCATCAGGGACCTGGGTTCGATTCCAGTCTCGGGTGACAATGTGTGTGGAGTTTGCACATTCTCCCTGTGTATGTGTGGGTATCCTCCCACAGTCCAAAATATGGGCAGGTTAGTTGGATTGACCATGCTAAATTGCTCCGTAGTGTCCAGGTATGTGCAGGCTAGCCATGGGGAAATGCAGGATTATGGTGGGGGTGGAATCTGGTCAGATGGTCTTCGAATGGGCGATGTGGACTCGATGGGCCAAATGGCCTGCTTCCACACTGTAGGGATTCTGAGATGCACAGAACTTTATCGTTTGCAGGAGAATAAAAGCAAGGGGATGGCTGTTTCCCAGAGGGTGACTGGAAGTTGAAGCTGACGTTTTTTTGCAGTGTCCATTTTCAGGTAGTTACCAGGAAGTCCCAGAACCTCTCCTCTGCTGCAGAGACTGAGAGCGACGCCAGAGTAAAGAAAACAGATGGAAGAAGCAGATGATGTAGTGAATGAAACAGAGAAGGAAAAGTGCAGCAGAACAAGACTCAGTAACAATATGGAGATCCCCAACAATGCAATTCCTTTAACCAAACAATGTTTTGAATCTTGCACAATTCCTCAACCTATACATGTATTGTATACCTGTCACTGTATCTGCACCTACATCTAGATTTGCACCTGGCCCTGCATCATGTCCAAAGATGTGCAAGTTAGGTGAATTGGCCATGCTAAATTGCCCGTAGTGTTAGGTAAGGGGTAAATGTAGGGATATGGGTGGGTTGCGCTTCGGCGGGTCGGTGTGGACTTGTTGGGCCGAAGGGCCTGTTTCCACACTGTAATGTAATCTAATCTAATCTAATCATGTCTCTGACCTGCATTGATTTCTTATCCAGCACTAGTCTTTGTATCGTACAACACGGTCCTGTTTCTCTATCTCCACCTGTCCCTCCATTTAGATCTTATTCTGTATCTGTCCTTGTATCTGTGCATATCTGTTATTCTGCACCTGTATCTGTATCTGCAGTGATCTCTGTATCTGCACTTATCTCTTATAGTGCACCCGTCCCTCAATCCTGCATCTGTTCCTGTAGTTCCACTTGTCCCTCTATCTCAACCTTTCCTTACATCGTTAGAAAATCACACAACACCATGTTATAGTCCAATTACATCTGCAGCTGTCTCTGTATCCTACACATACACCTGTATTACACCTATCACTGGTGTGCAACATTCATCTGACTTTGTACACAGAATCTTTCGCTGTGTCTGACACCTGTTTAAATCCTACACCTGAACTGTATCCTGTACCTTCTACCATATCCTGCACTTGTCTCTATATCCTACACCTGTCATTGTATTCTACACCTGTCTCTATATACTATACCTGTCTCTATATACTACACTGCCACCGTATCTTGCACCTGTCTCTATATCCTACACCTGTCACTGTATCCTGCACCGGTCACCGTATCCTACACCTGCCACTGTATCCTGCACCTGTTGCTGTATCCTGCACTTGTCACTGTATCCCGCACCTGTTGCTGTATCCTGCACCTGTTGCTGTATCCTGCACCTGTCACTGTATCCTACATCTGTTGCTGTATCCTGCACTTGTCACTGTATCCTGCACCTGTTGCTGTATCCTGCACCTGTCACCATATCCTACACCTGCAACTGTATCCTGCACCTGTCGCTGTATCCTGTACCTGTCGCTGTATCCTGCACCTGTCACTGTATCCTGCACCTGTTGCTGTATCCTGCACCTGTCATCGTATCCTACATCTGCCACTGTATCGTACACCTGTCACTGAATCCTGCACCTGTCACTGAATCCTGCACCTGTCTCTACATCTTACACCTGTCACTGTATCCTGCACCTGTCACCATATCCTACACCTGCCACTGAATCCTGCACCTGTTGCTGTATCCTGCACTTGTCACTGTATCCCGCACCTGTTGCTGTATCCTGCACCTGTCACCATATCCTACACCTGCAACTGTATCCTGCACCTGTCGCTGTATCCTGTACCTGTCGCTGTATCCTGCACCTGTCGCTGTATCCTGCACCTGTCACTGTATCCTGCACCTGTCACTGAATCCTGCACCTGTCACTGAATCCTGCACCTGTCTCTACATCTTACACCTGTCACTGTAACCTACACCTGTTGCTGTATCCTACACCTGTCACTGTATCCTACATCTGTTGCTGTATCCTACACCTGTCAGTGTATCCCGCACCTGTCACAGAATCCGACACCTGTTGCTGTATCCTACATCTTTCTCTGTATCCTACACCTATCATTGTATCCTAACACCTGTCACTGTATCCTACATCTGTCACCGTATCCTACACATGCGACAGTATCCTGCATCTGTCACCGTATCCTACCCGTCACTGTATCCTACACCTGTTGCTGTATCCTACACCTATCACAGAATCTAACACCTGTCGCTGTACCTACACCTGTCACTGTGTTCTACACCTGTCGCTGTACCCTACACCTGTCACTGTATTCTACATCTGTCACTGTATTCTAACGAGGTAAAAACAATGACTGCAGATGCTGGAAACCAGATTCTGGATCAGTGGTGCTGGAAGAGCACAGCAATTCAGGGAGCATCCGACGAGCAGCAAAATTGACGTTTCGGGTTTATTCCTGATGAAGGGCTTTTGCCCGAAACGTCGATTTTGCTGCTCGTCGGATGCTGCCTGAATTACTGTGCTCTTCCAGTACCACTGATCCAGAAACTGTATTCTAACACCTGTCGCTGTAGCCTATACCTGTCACTGTATTCTATACCTGTCACTGTAGCCTACACCTGTCGCTGTATTCTACACCTGTCACTGTGTCCTGCACCTGTCACAGAATCTGACACCTGTCGCTCTAACCTGCACCTGTCACTGTACCCCACACCTGTCGCTGTATCCTGCACCTGTCCATGTATCCTGCACCTGTCACTGTACGCTACACCTGTCACTGTATCCTACATCTGTTGCTGTATCCTGCACTTGATTTGATTGGATTAGATTAGATTACTTACAGTGTGGAAACTGGCCATTCGACCCAACAAGTCCACACCGACCCTCCGAAGAGCAACCCACCCAGACACATTCCCCTACATTTACCCCTTCACCTAACACTATGGGAAATCTAGAGTGGCCAATTGTTGCTGCATCATACACTTGTCACTGAAACCGGCATCTGTTGCTGTATCCTACACCGGTCATTGTATCCTTACACCTGCTGCTGTAACATACACCTGTCGCCGTATCCTGCACCTGTCGCCGTATCCTGCACCTGTTGCTGTTTCCTACAGCTGTTGCCGTATCCTGCACCTGTCGCTGTATCCTACACCTGTCACCGTATCCTGCACCTGTCGCCGTATCCTGCACCTATTGCCGTTTCCTACACCTGTTGCTGTTTCCTACAGTTGTCGCCGTATCCTGCACCTGTTGCCGTATCCTGCACCTGTCGCTGTTTCCTACAGCTGTTGCCGTATCCTACACCTGTCGCCGTATCCTACACCTGTCGCCGTATCCTACACCTGTTGCTGTTTCCTACAGTTGTCGCCGTATCTGCACCTGTTGCCGTATCCTACACCTTCAAAGTTTGGGTGAAGATTTGTAGCTCGGGTGCTCGTTGTTGTGGTTCTGTTCGCCGAGCTAGAAATTTTTGTTGCAAACGTTTCGTCCCCTGTCTAGGTGACATCCTCAGTGCTTGGGAGCCTCCCGTGAAGCGCTTCTGTGGGGTTTCCTCCGGCATTTATAATCCCTAGTAGCCACACATGCAGACGACAAGCAACATGAATTTGACTGGGACAACACTACCATTATAGGGCAAGCCAAACAAAGAACAGCCAGGGAATTCCTAGAAGCATGGCACTCATCCACAAACTCCATCAACAAACACATCGACCTGGACCCAATATACCAACCACTACAGCGGACAGCTGAAACTGACAACCGGAAGTGGCAGGGACAGGCCACTATAAATGCCGGAGGAAACACCACAGAAGCGCTTCACAGGAGGCTCCCAAGCAGTGAGGATATCACCTAGACAGGGGACGAAATGTTTGCAACAAAAATTTCCAGCTCGGCGAACAGATCCTATACCTGTCGCCGTATTCTGCACCTGTCGCCGTATCCTGCACCTGTCGCCGTTTCCTACACCTGTTGCCATATCCTACACCTGTCGCCGTATCCTGCACCTGTCGCTGTATCCTACGCCTGTCGCTGTATCCTACGCCTGTCGCCGTATTCTACACCTGTCGCCGTATCCTGCACCTGTTGCTGTTTCCTACAGCTGTTGCCGTATCCTGCACCTGTCGCCGTTTCCTGCACCTGTCGCCGTATCCTGCACCTGTCGCTGTATCCTACGCCTGTCGCTGTATCCTACGCCTGTTGCCGTATCCTGCACCTGTCGCCGTATCCTGCACCTGTTGCTGTTTCCTACAGCTGTTGCCGTATCCTGCACCTGTCGCCGTTTCCTGCACTTGTCGCCGTATCCTGCACCTGTCGCCGTTTCCTGCACCTGTCGCCATATCCTGCACCTGTCGCCGTTTCCTGCACCTGTCGCCGTTTCCTGCACCTGTCGCCGTATCCTACACCTGTTGCTGTGTCCCTGCATCGGTACCTGTCCCTGCTCTGCACCTATCTCTGTTTCTGCACCTGTCCCTGCATTTGCAGTTATCTCTGTATCTGTACATGCCTCTGTAACTGCCATCTGTCTCTCTAACCTACATTTCCTCCATATCTGACACCTGTCTCCACATCTGCCCCTCTCTCAAACCTGTCCCTGGATTTGCACATGCATGCCCCTATGTTTTTTTTTGTATCCTACACCTTTCCCCATACCTGTGTATGTCTCTGCATCTTGCACCGGTTTCTAATCTGACACCTACCCCTATCTGCATCTGCCTCTGTATCCTGTATATGTCTCTATCTGCCCCAGTCCCTGTACTTGCTCTAGTACTTGTATCTGCAAAACAGATTGAGGGTTCATGACTCCCTATAATTCAGGTTGACAATCGGGTGATTTCACAGCAAGGAAAGGCAGAGAATAGCTTCCCATTGTCTTGGTAAACACTTAACCATCAACCAACTTCCAAAATATTGGACATCTTATGCTGCATTGCTGTTTGTTCTATTACAACACTTTATTGCCATGTCATTGACTGACTATAAGGCATTTTCTGCAGTTCTGGGTATTGAATAGAGCTGTCTACGTGAAGTTCTTTCCATCTGTATTTAATTTCCACCTTGTCACTGTAGCCAAGCCTCTCACCTTTTTCGATCCCCCGCCTGGTGTGTGGCTGATGTTGTCCATTGAACCAATTTTGGATTGAGCTTTGTCCTTAAAGTCAACTTTCTGCGATTTGATCTCTACATTTCCACCACCTAAAGGGAACATTGAGGGAGTTACTCTCTGCCAGCTTTAACTTGACAACTACTTCATCCAGTTTCAACATTTGTTCATTTCTCGCTGCCTCATCACAGATTCAGGCACTCACTTCATATTCTCTGTCAGTAACTGTGAGCAGTAACCTCTCCCCCTCACTGACACTCCCCTCCCCCTCACTGACACTCCCCTCCCCCCTCACTGACACTCCCCTCCCCTCTCACTGACACTCCCCTACCCCCTCACTGACACTCCCCTCCCCCCTCACTGAC
>NC_057742.1:40379241-40392204 GCF_004010195.1 Chiloscyllium plagiosum
TCCCCACCCCCACCCTCCTCTAGCTTATCTCTCCACGCTTCAGGCTCTCTGCCTTTATTCCTGATGAAGGGCTTTTGCCCGAAACGTCGATTTTGCCTGTCCTCGGATGCTGCCTGAATTGCTGTGCTCTTCCAGCACCACTGATCCAGAATCCTTAATCAGTATCCTGTTCCTGCCTTACCTCCATAACCCTTGATTCCACTATCCTTGAGAGCTCTATCCAACTCCTTCTTAAGTGAATCCAGAGACTGGGCCTCCACTGCCCTCTGGGGAAGAGCATTCCACACAGCCACCACTCTCTGGGTGAAGAAGTTTCTCCTCATCTCTGTCCTAAATGGTCTACCGAGAGACTCCAGTGTATCCTGGAGAGTTGGCATCCCTGCACTCATCCATGCTTTGTGTCTGATCTGTGGTGCAGACTTCTTGTACTGTCATATATTATGTCTGGAAGTAGACTTGCGCAATTATTTGATGGGTTCTGCATGCACTGTTTGCCTTGAACAGTCAAAATATCTGGCAATTGAGACGTTCTGGTCCCACTTTTCTCATGGGGGAAGTGATAGCCTACTGGTATTATCGCTGGACTGTTAATCCAGAGACCCATATAACGTCCTGGAACCCAGGTTTGAATAGCCAGCGACACCCTCATCCCGTTAATGAATAAAGAGGAAAAAAAAGTTTCAACATGGTACACCAGTACAACTGGTATGTTCATTTACAGGTCAGATTGTTTTTTTCCCTGGATTTCCCTCTGGGAGTCTCACTCTGTCATGTTGCTCACTGGTCCTTCCTCTAACCACAGCCTGACACCTGACTCCTAGCTAACCACTGCAGATCGCTTTGTCCTTCCTGACTAGACATTTCCAACAGTAAAAACCAGCAAAACACAGACTAAACGTACTGCATCATAGCTGAGTGTCTCATTCTAAACCCTCTCTGGCATTCCCACTCAATGGCCCCCAATAAATCACAAAGAGTGATATTGCAGCTACAGCAAGTGATTAGGGAGACAAATGGAATGGTGCTTTTGCAATGGCATTGGGACATAAAAGTGAAGCTGCAGCTGTACAGAGTCTTGGTGAGACCACAACTTGAATACTATGTGCAGATTGGATGCTCCAATTACAATCTGGGAGATGGTTCACTTGACTCATTTGTGTTATGAAGAAAGGTTGAACAGGTTGGAGTTTCGAACAGGTTATATTATTGAAACATATAAGATCCTGTGCAGATTTGGCAGGGTGTATAACAGAAGCATGTTCCTTTTCAAAGGAGCAGGGAATGAATTAGAATGAGGGGATATCATTTAAGAATACAGGGTCTCCCTTTTTAAGATGGAGATGAGAAGATTTTCTTTCTCTCCCAGAAGGCTGCCAGAATTGTGGAAGTCTTTTTCACAGAGAACAGTGGAGACTGAGTCTTCCAATTTATTGAAGACTGAGTTTGATGGGTGTTTGACAGACAAAGGAGCTTGAGGATTCTGGGGTTCAGACAGGAGCTGAGACCACACCCACAGCCAGATCAGCCATAATCTTAATGAATGTTGGAGCAGCTTCATAGGATATTGCATTTCCGTTCAGTTTTCTCTGAGTAGACAGCGCCATTCCGCTGATACTTTCCTGACGTGTTTAGCCCCTTGTTATAATTTTGAAAAGCCTTCTTGTGTATTCTCAAATGCCTTGATGTGAGAACATAAGAACTAGGACCAGATGTAGGCAATTATCACCCCTGTACTCTACTATACCATTCAATAAGATCATGGCTGATCTCATCTGGGCCTCAACACCTGCCTATAATCCTTCAACCTGTTATTAAATAAAAATCTGTCAATGTGCTCCTTCAAGTTACTCAATGTCCCAGCATCCACTGCACTCTGGGGCAGTGAATTCCACAAATCCACGATCCATAGAGAAAAGGAACCTCTCCTCATCTCTGTTTTAAATCTGCTACCCCTTCGCCTAGATAGCCTCACAAGGGGAAACATCCAATCCAATCATCTTCCTTACTCTTATTATCATTCTGGAAAACAGAGGTTTGTACAGTGCTCTAACATCTGGAGATAATGTGGGGATTTTTAAAGACCAGTTGATTAAAGTGCAGGACATGCATGTCCTTGCAAAAATGAAGGATAGGAATGGAGGGATTCAGGAACCATGGATGTAAGACTGGCTTTGTATAATTTAAACAGAACTTCACTGCCTTGTAATATTATTGCCTAAAGAATAACACAGAGTTTGTCTGTCTCGAATTGCTGACGGGTTTTGATGCGTTTCTCTGGCCAGTCCATGGAACAGCTGCAGGGGATTTGGCTAGAGGTGGGACCAAAGTGGAAAGAATGGGGTGAGAAATGAATGAGAAAGTTACCTTGCCACCACCGGGTGAGTGCTTAATGTTGTCTGTTGATCCAATTTTGGATTTAACATTCTTCAGATCAGGCATGGGCACAGTAACAGGGGCTGCCCGTACTTTGGAAGCTGCTGGTGATTTAGGAGGCGTACGAACAATCGCCACTTTCTTCACTTCTTTTGCCGCTCCGGTAGAGGGCTGGGAAGGTGTACGGGAGCGACTGCTGGGAGTCCCAGGGGTACCTGGACTGCTGCACCCACTGCCACTACCACCGGCTTTGGCTGCCGAATCACCTGAGAACAAGGAAAAACAGATACGTCAGACAAAAAGGAGAAACCACGTTGTTTGCAGGCGAGTTCTCCACCTTGTCAGGAGATATTAAGGTAAAATCTGCAGTTCACCTCACACTGACTTTCACTGGGGTACAGTCCCACATATGAACTCTGACTGAGGTACAGTCCCAAACACACTGACTCTCACTGGGGTACAGTCCCACACACACACTGACTCTCACTGGGGTACAGTCCCACAAAGGAACTCTGACTGAGGTACAGTCCCAAACACACTGACTCTCACTGGGGTACAGTCCCACACACACACTGACTCTCACTGGGGTACAGTCCCACACACAAATTCTGACTGAGGTACAGTCCCACACACACTGACTCTCACTGGGGTAATGTCCCACACACACTGACACTCATTGGGGTACAGTCCCACACACACTGGCTCTCTCTGGGGTACAGTCACACACACACTGACTCTCACTGGGGTACAGTCCCACACACAAATTCTGACTGAGGTACAGTCCCACACACACTGGCTCTCACTGGGGTACAGTCCCACACACACTGACTCTCACTGGGGTACAGTCCCACACACACACATTGACTCTCATTGGGATACAGTCCCACACACACACTGACTCTCACTGGGGTACAGTCCAGTCCCATATACAGTGACTCTTACTGGGGTACTGTCGCAGACACACTGATTCTCACTGGGGTACAGTCCCACACACACTGATTCTGACTGTGGTACAGTCCCACATGCACTGACTCTCATTGGGGTATAGTCCCACATACACATTGATTCTCACTGATGTACAGTCCCACACAAACTGACTCTCACTGGGATACAGCATCTCACACATTGACTCTCACTGGGGTACAGTCCCACACACTGACCTTTACTGACAGGAGAACATATTCAGGTCATGAACACTTCCAAAAGCGTGACACTTATGCTTGAGCATGTAGTGAATAAATTAAAATATTACTTAGTATTGGAGCCTTAAAGAAAGTGCTGATAACATCGGGAGATTTTTAAAGACCAGTTGATTAAAGTGCAGGACATGCATGTCCTTGCAAAAATGAAGGATCGGAATGGAGGGATTCAGGAACCATGGATGAGAAGGGAAATTGTAAGCTTAGTCAAAAGGAAATAGGAAGCATATGATTGTTCTAGGCAGCTACAAACTGAAGAAGCCCTTGAGGAGTATAGAGAAATTAGGAAGGAACTTAAAACGCAGAATTAAGAAAGCTAAAAGGGGCCTTTAGTAAAAGGGGTCAAGGAAAATCCCAAAGCTTTTTATGCAGATATTAGAAGAAAGAGGGTAGCAAGGGAAAAGATCATCCTACACAAGGACTAAGGATGGACGTTACACATGGAGCCGCACGAAGTGGGAGAAATCCTTAATGTGTACTTGATATCGGTATTCACCAAAGAGAAGGTCATGACCGATGTTCAGGTCAGGGAGGAGTGTGTGAATACAATGGAGAATGTCAATATATTGAAGGAGGAAGTGTGGGTATCCTAAAGTGCATTAAGGTAGACAAGTTCCCAGGGCCAGACGGGATCTATCACTGAGAGGCAAGGGAAGAAATAGCTGGGACATTAGCTGATGTTAGATTAGATTAGATTACTTACAGTGTGGAAACAGGCCCTTCAGCCCAACAAGTCCACACCGACCCGCCAAAGCGCAACCCACCCAGATCCACTCCCCCACATTTACCCCTTCGCCTAACACTACGGGCAATTTAGCATGGCCAATTCACCTAACCTGCACATTTTTGGACTGTGGGAGGAAACCGGAGCACCCGGAGGAAACCCATGCAGACACGGGGAGAATGTGCAAACTCCAGTCAGTTGCCTGAGGCAGGAATTGAACCACGGTTTCTGGCGCTGTAAGGCAGCAGTGCTAATTACTGTGCCACCGTGCTGCCCACTGATATCTTCACATCTTCTTAGATCACAGCTCAGGTTCGAGAGGACTGGAGATTAGCCAATGTTGTTCCCTTGTTTAGATAGGATAACCCAGGAAATTACAGGCTAGTGAGCCTGACATCTGTGGTGGGGATGCATTTGGAGAAGATACTGAGGGACTGAATATATGCACATTAGGAAGAAAATAGTTACTGGCAGGCAGCATGGTTTTGTACAGGGAAAGACATGTCTCACCAAACTGATTGAATCTTTTGAAGAGTGACAAAGATAATTGATGAGGGATGGGCTGTGGATGTTACTTATCTGGACTCTAATTAGGCGTTTGATAAAGTCTCACATGGCAGATTGGTACAAACACTAAAATTACATGGGATTCAAGGAGGGCTGGCGAGATGGATACAAAACTGGCTTGGTCATAGAAGACAGAGTAGCAGTGGAAGGATGTTTTTCAGGATTGAGACTGGTGTTCCCCAGGGATCAATCTTAGGTCCTCTGTTGTCTGTAGTATATATAAATGATCTGGAGGAAAATGTGGGTGGTCTGATTAGTAAGTTTGCAGATGACATGCAGATTAGTGGAGTTGCTGATAGTGCCAATGATTCTGAAAAGATACAACAGGATATGGATAGATTAGTGACTTGGGTACAGAAATAGCAGTTGGAGGCACAGTGGTTAGCACTGCTGCCTCAAAGCGCCAGAGACCCAGGTTCAATTCCTGCCTCAGGTGACCATCTGTGTGGAGTTTGCACATTCTCCCCGTGTCTGCGTGGGTTTCCTCCGGGTGCTCCGGTTTCCTCCCACAATCAAAAAATGTGCAGGTTAGGTGAATTGGCCATGCTAAATTGCCCGTAGTGTTAGGTAAGGGGTAGATGTAGGGGAATGGGTCTGGGTGGGTTGCGCTTCGGCGGGTCGGTGTGGACTTGTTGGGCCAAAGGGCCTGTTTCTACACTGTAAGTAATCTAAAAAAAAATCTAATGCGAGATGATGAATTTTGGGGAATCAAATTTAGGTGTGAACTATACTGTAAATGGCAGAACCCCTAGGAACATTACCACACAGACTGATCTGGGTGGGCAGGTCCACAGGTGGCTAAGGTGATTAAGAAGGCAAATAGCATGTCTTTATTGGCCAGGGCCTGGAGTACAAGAGTTGGCAAACCATGTTACAACCAGAGGTTATAGGTTTAGGGTGAGAGGGGAAAGATTTAAAAAGGAACAGAGGGGCAACTTTTTCACATAGAAGATGGTGTGTGTATGGAAATGAACTGCCAGAGGAAGTGGTGGAGGCTGGTACAATTACAACATTTAAAAGGCATTTGGATGGTATGTGAATAGGAAGGGTTTAGTGGGATATGGGCCAAGTGCTGGCAAATGTGACTAGATTAGGTTAGGATATCTGATCAACAAGGACGAGTTGGATCGAAGGGTCTGTTTCCATGCTGTCCATCTCTATGACTCTATGAAAAACCCTCATTAGGCCGCTTTTGAAGTATTGGGGGCAGTTTTGGTCGCCATACTACCAGAAGGGTGAGGAAGCTTTGGAGAGAGTGCAAAGAAGGTTTACCAGGATGTTGCCTGGTCGAGAGCATTGGCTGAGAGGAAAGGTTAAAAAGACTAGGATTGTTTTCACTGGAAAGACGGTGGCTAGGAGGAGACCTGATAGAGTCAACAGAATTATGAGCGGCATAGATAGGGTGGATAGTCAGAGGCTTTTTCCCAGGGTTGAAGTTTCAATTACAAGGGGTGACAGGTTCAAGGTGAGAGGAGGACAGGTAAAGGGAGATGTGCGAGGGAAGTTTTTCATGCAGAGCGTGGTAGGAGCCTGGAACACAGTGCCAGAAGAGGTGGTTGAAGAAGGCACGTTGGCGATATTCAAGAGGCATCTGAATGGTTACATGAATTGGGAGGGAACAGAGGAATACAGACTAAATGAGGGCAGTTGGTTTGTCTTTTTAGGTTAGTTAGGGCATGATCATCAGCACAGGCTTGGAGGGCTGAAGGACCTGTTCCTGTGCTGTACTGTTCTTTTGTTCTGTTTGAAGTTGAAAGTAGCTGCTCCAGACGCATGAGGGAGTCAACTAAACACACATTTGAGCCCCACTCACCTTTTCCCGATTTCTTCTGCTCCACCTTTGCTGTTCAGGAAAATAAATCAAAATGTTAGAGAAAGGGAACTACAGAATTAGATCAGGGAACAGATTGAGGGGGAGAGACTGAGGGAGAGAGACCAAAGGAGCGAGACTGAGGGGGAGAGACTGAAAGGAAGGAACTGAAGAGGGAGGGGTTGGAGGGAAGACAGGGAAGAATTCAGGGAGGAGCGTTCGCAGGAGAAACTGAGGGAAAGAGGGGGATACTATAGAGGGAGAGGGAGAGAGAGAGAGAGAGAGAGAGACAGGGCAAAAGAGATTGAAATACTGAGAGATTGAGGGTGAGAGACTGAGAGGGGCAGACTAGAACCGGAGGGAGACTGAGTGGGGCAGAATTCTAGTTTCAAAATGGTGATTTTGGCAATAAAAGGCCCTAAAGGACTTCCAACCTTGCCTGACTCGTTTCCCATCTTTCTGCCTTCACCCTTTCACCTCCCTTCTAGAAACCCAATAAGGTTGCCCTTGCTCTCACTTGCCACCCCACAAACCTTTACATTTAAAGATCAATCTCTGCAACTTCTGTCAATCCTGCCAGTAAACACACCTCCTCTCCCCCAGGAGTATTCTGACGGGACTGTTCCCTCCTTGGTCCATTCCTCTCTCATCCTAAACACCATATCCCCTCCTACGGCCCTTTAAATCACTGTGGGCCAATCACATCCCTCAATGTCTAAGGCCCGAAACACTCCTTCCAAGCGAAGCAGTGATTTACCTTCTCAATCTAATCAATTGTATTTGGTGCTCAGGAGGTGTCCTTTACATTAGGAAAACCAAGTGCAAGTTGGGTGACTGCGTTGTGAAAAACCTCCACACAGTTCACCAGCTTAACCTCAACCTTCTGGTCATGTGGAATTTCAGTACACCATCTTGTTCTTGAGCTCACATTTCTATCCAAGGCCTGCTCCGGTATTCCAGTGAAGCTCAGCGCAAGTTGAAGGAACAGCACCTTTTCACTTTGTCTGCTTGGGTATGTTACAGCCTTCAGCATTCAACAATTTCAGACCATGAGCGTTGTCCTCCATTTTAGTATTGTTTTCCTTTCAGTGTCTTTACTTTGTTTTCATGCTCTTTCTTTCAGTCAGAGTTGAACTTTATTTGTCTATTAACACCAAATTGCAATCTATGTTTTGAGTCTCCTCTACAACCATGACCACTTCCTTTGCCTTTGTTTGATGAAACTTCTGATCTTTAAGGTCCCTCACCTTCTAGCCTCCCACAGACCTTCACTTACATGCTACCTGCTCCTCTTGCTTTTTCGACAGTATAAATACATCATCTTTCTCTTCAGTTCTGAGGGAGAGTCACATTGGAATTGAAAGATTAGATCTGTCTCTCTCTTCTGCTCAGACCATTGTTATTTGTTTCTATTTTCTAATTTTTTGTTTGGAACTGTGAGTTGCAGTTGAAAATTGAATTTTGAACATCAGCTTATTTGAAAAATAAGAAGAGAACAAACGATGTTTGCTCTTGGGAACTGGCCTGGAAGGACTATGCAGGTTACGTCCGACTCTAAGCACACTCCAGATGAACCAGCACCAGGATGTTATGCTCAGGAACTGGTAGCTGGTTGGATGTTGAATTGGCCAATTGAGGGAGGACTGGGGCTCACCAGCCAATCACAGAGGATATTGGGAAAGAGAAACCATTAGGAGTGCACTGGCTTTTACCGAGGTTTTGGGAAGGTGGCAGAGTGTTGCTTTGAAAACTGCAGGACTGGGTTTTTCATTTTGCTCTCTCAAGTTATTCCCCAATTATCGATTTATTGAAAGTCCTGAGAAAAGAACCCAGTCTAGAGAAAATCAGGAGAAATCTCCCGAGGTCTGCAGAAGCTGTTTGTATTGACTGGTCACTTTGGAATTCATGCAAGATACAATCCTAAGTGTCTTTAATACAACCTGTTGGATTTCATGAAACCTAGTATTCATCATTGAAATGGCTGTCAAATTGGCAACTTACAATTCTTTTATTTATAAAAATAAAATTACCCCTTAACTATGTCTGACTATTGGCATGTGATTGGGAGTTTATGACCAAACAAGACTGGACTAAGATTGCAGGTATTAATTAGATTATTTTGTAGTTCATTTGTGTTCTGTTAAAATTACGTTATTGGTAATAAATTATTAATTTTGGTTTAAGTTATAAACTTGATATCCAAGATTAGTTATTTGTAAATAACTGATTCGGAATAATTAGGTAATTTTGAGGGTCATCAAATGTTTTAATTTCACTATGCTATGAATCCAGTGTTAGCCAGTCCGATGTGTTTTGACTTGCTATCCCTGCGTCATACTACTCCTCAGGTGCTGCCAGAACTTTTGGAGTTTCTCCAGCTCTTTCTGATATTATTGCTGGATCTGTGCTATCTGCAATATTTCTGTATGAAAACACATCAGCTGCACCCACTCCCAGTTCATTCACTCAATCCCACTATGCCTTCCCATTTCTCCTCCACCCGCTTCCCACACTTACTTGTTGTCCTTTTGATATCAGGAGAGTGAGGTGTTCCCTTCGCAGCGGCTGTCGGCTTCGGAGGTGTCTTTGCACCGACACTTCCTGGCATTCTGAGACCAGATGGTGCTTGTGATCCTGGAGTCTTCCTAGTCTCTGTTACCTTCAGTGAATTATTAGGCTGTTAAACTGGATGGCAAATACTAATTCTGATATTATCTGGCTACTTGGACAGAATCGATTCATTTCTGTACACTCCTGTGGCCAAATATTCTTGCTGTAGGGATGGTAGAGCACATGTTTCCTGATAGCTGTGTCTGCCTGGGGATTCTGGGGAGGTGGTGGAAGCAGATATGATAGCAGTTTTTACAGTGAGTAGAGGGATACAGGCTATGTGCAGGCAAATGGGGTTAATTTTGAATGGCATCATGGTTGGTACAGACATGGTGGGCCGAAGGGCCTGTTCCTGTGCCGTACTATTCTATGTTCTAAGGGCATCATGCTTTTATGAAACCAACCAACCCAAGCTGCTGCTCATAGATGACTCTCTTGAGATAGAGTGAGCAGGAGACCATACTGATTGGATTAGATACCCTATAGTGTGGAAACAGACTATTTTGCCTAACAAGACCACACCGACCCTCCGAAGAGTAATGCACCCAGACCCATTCCCTTACCCTATATTCACTCCAAACTCATTCACCTAACACTATGGGCAATTTAGCATGACCAATTCACCCAATCTGCACATCTTTTGATTGTGGGCGGAAACCAAAGCACCTGGAGGAAACCCACGCAGACACGGTGAGAATATGTGAACTCCACACAGGCAGGAATCAAACCCGGGTCCCTGGCACTATGAGGCAGCAGTGCTAACCAATGAGCCACCGTGCCACCCCCGAACTAGATGGCAAAGGATGATGGTTTGGATAGAAATAGCTGACGTGGGGAATCCTCCAGGATACAGCGTGGACCTCAGTTGCTGCATTGAAGTAGCAAGTTCATGGGGGCTAGGCTGATTGAGAGCTGGCCCATGACATCCTACTAGAGGTCTGATATCATGAGCTTGACAGACAATGAGGGTCCTGACTCCTAGCAAGCATGAGATGGTGAGGGCTGAGGGGAAACAGTGGGAAGGGGTTGATGTGGCAGAGGCTAAAGGTATAGTATTTATGGTTATGCGAGGGAGTTTGCTGTAGATTGGCGGTTTGAGAGGGATGAGGGCTAAAGAGGGATTTATGGGGTTTGAGAAGACTAAAACGAGGAAATCATTAAAGCAATACCCTGAATAGCATGAGTTCTTCACTGAGTAAAAAGCTGATTTGGAAAATGGAAGCCAAACACATTAACCTGAACCAGAGCAAAAAAGCACAAATGAACCTGACAGATTTTCAGGGATCGGCAATAAATGCTGGCTTATGCCCAAATCCCATGAATGAACAAAAATAAACATGAAGTAATTAGGCTCAGCCACTGACAATGTGCATTTGGGTTGTCAGAATCTGCAGTTGAGAGAACTCCTCGAACTATAATGTAATCCTTACCTTCATTGCTCTATGCTCCTTAACTCCTGCACCATCTTGGCTTGTAGTCGATTGAGGCCTTTTGGGGGTGGAGATAAGACTGGAAGATTTGTTGCTACGGGCAGCTGTGGTAGGCCTCTTAGGAGTAGCAGAGGCCTGAGGCCTAGGTTTTGAGATTTTGGCAGATGTAGGTGTGCAGCTCTTTATATGAAAATAAAATTCAAAATGACAACATAACATATGAATCCATAAACCAAATAAATTATGGATAAAAAAAGAATATAGCAAAACAAGATGAAACATTTGGGCGCCAATGGATTAATGGAGTGACTGGATGCTGAATAGCTTGTTTATTGCTGTCACTCTCACCTTGGTCTTGTTCTCAGGTGCCTGAGATTTGTTTCCTTCTTCTCCTGACACAGGCAATTGAGCTAAAAAAATGAAACAGAACAAAATGAGTTCTCTCCAACTTTAAATGGGCCATTAAAAAGGTTGGACAGAAGATGGGTGCTGTGAGCAAGGGGCAGAAAGCAGCAGGAACTTACATTAAGGAAACCTTGCACATAGCTCCCACACACTGAGCCTGGTCCCACTGACTCCACCAACACAATAACAACTCTCAGCCATTGCTGTGACTACCAGGAACCAGATAGTGAATACCCAATCAGGTTGGAAAGTGAAACACAGCATTTATTACACCGCAAGCCTCACACAAATGATTCAACCTGATGATTTCAAGATTTCACCTTGCCACAAAATGCAGTAACAAGTTACCCAAAGAATTTCAAATCACTGAGTTTAATGCATTAGCTTCCCTGATTGCACACGATGACCGTGAAAGTTAGTTTCACAAATGGATGAAATGGAGATCAAACTCTATTGCGATGGAGAATGGGAGAAATGTGAGGAAATCGACTTTTGTACATTCATGACTTCACAGAAGAGATTTTTTTTTAACTGGGTGCAGCCCCAGTAGTATATTATACTGGTTTCTGTGGATATTCCATTCCCCTGTATGCCACAGGTCCTGTGTATCTTTCCAAGATCTCTTAATTTATGAACTATTCCTTTAAATTGACAATGCCCCTCCATTATTTAAACATCGGAGAGTGGGAAACCTCGATTATAAACCAATAGCTTAAAAGCAGTAAGTCAGGAGATTACGTGAGTCTCAACAAAGATAGGGTGACTGAGCATCTTTGAAAGTTTGCAGTCAGTAAGGCTACAGTAGGGTTGTAAAGATGATTATGCTTGAAATGTGGGGATTCAGTGAGCAGTTCTGGGCACTGTGCCTGTGAAAGGACAGCCCCAGAGGATCGGGGGCTGTTGACTGTTCTTCCCCAGAGGGACAGTCAGCTGCACTGAGTCTCTTCGAGCCCTGGGGATAGGCAACATTGATTAACATCAGGAATTCCAGGCCTGCCTTCAGGGAGTTCAGGTGCGGGCTTATCAGAACTGTAGGATGGAAGCCTAAAGAGGCATTTGGCTGTGCATAAAGTTATCCTGGGGTTTTAGGGCAGACAGGGATCCTAGGGTCCAGCAAGGAGAGGGTTATGGGGGGGCCTGCCCATGCCATTGTCAGGTGAGGTGCTGCAGGGAAGTGCCGGAAGACTGGAGGTTGGCAAACATGGTGCCACTGTTTAAGAAGGGTGGGAAAGACAAGCCAGGGAACGATAGACCAGTGAGCCTCACCTCGGTGGTGGGCAAGTTGTTGGAGGGAATCCTGAGGGACAGGATGTACATGTATTTGGAAAGGCAAGGACTGATTCGGGATAGTCAACATGGCTTTATGCGTGGGAAATCATGCCTCACAAACTTGATTGAATGTTTTGATGAAGTAACAAAGAAGATTGATGAGGGCAGAGCAGTAGATGTGATCTATATGGACTTCACTAAGGAGTTCAACAAGGTTCCCCATGGGAGACTGATTAGCAAGGTTAGATCTCACAGAATACAGGGAGAACTAGCCATTTGGATACAGAACTGACTCAAAGGTAGAAGACAGAGGGTGGTGTTGGAGAGTTGTATTTCAGACTGGAGGCCTGTGACCAGTGGAGTGCCACAAGGATCGGTGCTGTGCCCTCTACTTTTTGTCATTTACATAAATGATTTGGATGCGAGCATAAGAGGTACAGTTAGTAAGTTTGCAGATGACACCAAAATTAGAGGTGTAGTGAACAGCGAAGAAGGTTACCTCAGATTACAACAGGATCTGGACCAGATGGGCCAATGGGCTGAGAAGTGGCAGATGGAGTTTAATTCAGATAAATG
>NC_057742.1:40392236-40408230 GCF_004010195.1 Chiloscyllium plagiosum
TTACAAGGATGTTGCCAGGGTTGGAGGATCTGAGCTACAGGGAGAGGCTGAACAGGCTGGGGCTGTTTTCCCTGGAGCGTCGGAGGCTGAGGGGTGACCTTATAGAGGTTTACAAAATTATGAGGGGCATGGATAGGATAAATAGGCAAAGTCTTTTCCCTGGGAGTTTGGGGAGTCCAGAACTAGAGGGCATAGGTTTAGGGTGAGAGGGGAAAGATATAAAAGAGATCTAAGGGGCAACTTTTTCACGCAGAGGGTGGTACGTGTATGGAATGAACTGCCAGAGGATGTGGTGGAGGCTGGTACAATTGCAACATTTAAGAGGCATTTATATGGGTATATGAATAGGAAGGGTTTGGAGGGGTATGGGCCGAGTGCTGGCAGGTGGGACTAGATTGGGTTGGGATATCTGGTCGGCATGGACAGGTTGGACCGAAGGGTCTGTTTCCATTCTGTACTTCTCTATGACTCTAAGTCGATTATTGTGAACAAGCCTGACAGTTAATTATTTAATGAAATATGGTAGGTGGGCTGCTGATTGGAGCATAGCCCCTAGTGGATGGTGCTGGTGAGATTAGGCAGGGAACGATGGCAGTGAGTTTGTCACCCCCACCTATCTCTCTGTATCGAAAACACATCCACCGGTGACAGATAAAACATAGCACGTGGTGTGTGTGCATGCACAGTGTTGATTTACAGGACTTCATGGGTTAAATTACAAGGCTTTTTAATCCCTGCAGGTTAGAAGGTCATCGGGTGACTTGATGAAAGCTTTCAATATATAATGAGAAACAGACTGGGAAGTTTAAAAGAAACTGTTCCAGCTGGCTGGGAAATTGAGGGCTCAGGAATTGAAAAGTTAAGGTAGGCCCTACGTATACGTAGCACTGTTTACCATTGTAACTTCTGTGTATGTGGAGCACAGTGTAGTGAAGATACCATGCATCCTGCAGCCCAAGTGTAATTTGTATCTGCTGTGTACATGATAGCCTCTGGGTACATTTCTGGCCTTATGATACTTGTGGCCCTGTGAATATTGCAGAGTTGCATATATTCTGGACCCATGTGAATTTTTGCCACTCCTTGTAGTGTTATACATATTTGTAGCCCTGGGCTATATTGGAGACCTGTGTATATTTGTCCCTGTGTATCATCTAATCTCTGTTGATACTGTAGTCCCTGTATATATTATAGCCCCAGTATATTTTGTTGCCACTCCTGTGTGTATTGTAACTCATGTACACTTGGAGCACTGCATATATTCTAGCCCTTGCGTACATTGTATTATCTTTGTATGTTAAACACAGGGGCTAGACTACACAAAGTAGCTATATTTGTTGTCCCTGTGTAAATTCATAGCCTGCATATATTGTAAAAGCTATTTTTATTGTAGTCCCTGCGTATAGCCCTGTCTATACTTTCCTGTGTATATTGTAACCACTGTGTAGAGTGCCAGATGGAGTTAAGTGAAGTCACTTTGGAAAGTCGAATTTGAATGCAGAATACAGGGTTAAAGGTAGGATTCTTGGCAGTGTGGAGGAACAGAGGGATCTTAGGGTCCACGTCCATAGATCCCTCAAAGTTGCTGCCCAAGTTGATATGGTTGTTCAGAAGGCTTATAGTGTGTTGCCTTTCATTAGCGGGGGATTGAGTTTAAGAGCCACGAGATTATGTTGCAGCTCTATAAAATCCTGGTTAGACTACACTTGGACTATTATGTTCAATTCTGGTCGCCTCATTACAGGAAAGATGTGGAAGCTTTAGAGAGGGTGCAGAGGAGATTTACCAGGATGCTGCCCGGACTGGAAGGTACGTCTTATAAAGAAAGGTTGAGGGAGCTCGGGCTTTTCTCATTGGAGCGAAGAAGGATGAGAGGTGACTTGATAGAGGTGTATAAGTTATTGAGAGGCACAGATCGAGTGGAGAGCCAGAGACATTTTCCCATGGCGGAAATGTCTATCATGAGGGGGCATAATTTTAAGGTAATTGGAGGAAGGTTTAGGAGTGATGTCAGAGGGAGGTTCTTTACACAGAGAGTGGTGGGCGTGTGGAATGCACTGCCAGCAATGATGATAGAGTCAGATACATTGCGGACATATAAGTGACTCTTGGATAGGCACATGGAAGATAGTACAACAAAGAGTATGTGGGTTAGTCTGATCTTAGATTAGGATAAATGGCTGACACAAAATTGAGGGCCAAAGGGCCTGTACTGTGCTGTTTTGTTCTATGTTCTATGTATGTTCTTAATTTAGATAAATGTGAGGTGCTACTATTATGAAGTCAAATCAAGGCAGGATTTATACAATTAATGGGAAGATCCTAGGGAGTGTTGCTAAACAAAGAGACCTCGGAGTGCAGGTTCATAGTTTCTTGAAAGCAGAGTCACAGGTAGATTGGATAGTGAAGAAAGCATTTGGTACACTTGCCTTTACTGGTCAGTGCATTGAGTATAGGAGTTGAGAGGTCATGCTTTGGCTGAACAGGACATTGCTTAGGCCACTTTTGGAATACTGCACACAATTCTGGTCTCCTTGCTATAGGATGGGTGTTGTGAAACTTGAAAGAGTTCAGAAAAGATTTACAAGGATATTGCCAGGGTCAGAGGGTTTGAGTTGTAGGGAGAGGCTGAATAGGCTGGGGCTATTTTCCCTGGAGTGTCGGAGGCTGAGGTGTGACCTTATAAACGTTTATAAAATCATGAGGGGTGTGGATAGGGTGAATAGACAAGGTCTTTTCCCTGGGTGGGGGAGTCCAAAACTAGAGGGCATAGGTTTAAGGTGAGAGGGGAAAAAATTTAAAAGGGACCTAAGGGGCAACGTTTTCATGCAGAGGGTGGTGCGTGTATGGAATGAGCTGCCAGAGGAAGTGGTGGAGGCTGGTACAATTGCAGCATTTAAAAGGCATCTGGATGGCTCGATGAATTGGAAGGGTTCAGAGGGATATGGGTCAAATGCTGGCAAATGGGATTAGATTTATTTAGGATATCTGGTCAGCATGGACTAGTAAGACTGAAGGGTCTGTTTCCATGCTGTACATCTCTGAGGCTCAATGCTAAACCCATATACATTTTTTTAGCCTTTGTCTACATTTATAGTATGTTGAATCCATTGTGTACATCGTGGCCCTGTTTAAATTTGCAGCCTTTTTCTGTATTGTAGCCCCTGTGTATATTAGTAGCACCTCTGTATATTGTAACATTGTGTATATTTGTGGATGCTGTGTATATTGTAGGCACTTTGTATCTTTTGGATGCTATGTACATTTATGGGCCCTTTATATATTTGTAGCACTTATCTAGCCTCTGTGTATGCCATAACACTGCGTATATTGTAGGCACTGTTTATACCTGTAGGCATAATTTATATTTGGATCTCTATAATTGTGGCACCTCTGTATATTGCAGCATTGTTATATTTGGGGATGCTGTGTACATACTTACTGTATTTACTTACTGTAAATCATGTGGTCACTTATGTATTTTCTAGTCGCTGTCTACATTGTAGCACTTATCTATAATGTAACCCCACTTAGATCTGCAGCAACAGAGTCATGGAGATCTACAGCACAGAAACAGACCCTTCGGTCCAACTTGACCACGCCAACCAGATATCCCAACCTAATCTAGACCCATTTGCCAGCACTTAGCCCATAATCCTCTAAACCCTTCCTATTCCCCCTTGTGTATAGTGTAGTCTCAGTGTATAGTATGGCACTGTACATTGTACATTGTGTTTATTGCATCACCGTGTGTATGCAGCCTTGGTGTATACCGTTATTCATGTTGTATCTCATGTGGGGTGTAGTGGCAACAGCAAAGTCTTAGTAATCCAGAATTCCAGGTGAATTTTCTGGAGGCAGGGTTCAAATCCCATCATGGCATGTGGTGAAGTTTTAATGTAATAAAGATGCTTAGAATGAAAATTTAGCAACTATGCCACTATTTGTTTAAAAAACTCATCTGACTCACCAGTATCCTTCAGGAAAGGAAAATCGGCCATCCTTTCCTGGTCTGAGGTCTACACGAGACTTCAGACCAATAGCCATGTGGCCAACCAAACCACTAAATTCAAGAGCCTTTAGGAATGGGCAATGAATGTTGGCCTAGCCAGTGTATTATTGCTCCTGTGTTTATTGATGCTACAATATACTGTTGACCCTATGTTTATAGCAGCACCTATGCACTTTGTAGCACTCAATATATTGTACCCTGTCTATTTGGTAGTGCTGTATATCTTATAGCACTGTATATATTTTAGCCCTTCTGTACATCATAGCTCCTGTGTGGGTTGTAGTCACTGTATAATCTAGCCCCCTCCATCTATATGAGGGAGTGGTGTATATTGCAGCTGCTGTATATATTTTTGGTCCTTGTGCATTCTGTTGTACTATATCCACTGTGTATATTCATAGTCAGTCTGTATATATTGTGACCCATATGTGTATTATGGATCCTCTCTATCTTGCGACCCCTGTGTATATCTTTAACCCTCGTGCACACATGTAGTCCCCATATATATTGCAATTCTGAGTATGTGTATCCCTGTGCACTTTGTAATACTGTGTATAATGTACCCCCTTACTATGTTGTAGCTGTGATGTTTACTGTTGTTCCTGTGCATAGTGTAGCCTCTATATTCTGTGGATATTTGCAGTTCCTACGTACGTTGTAGTACAGGGGTCCCTGATTTAAGAATGTCTGATTTACAAAAACTCATAGTAACGAATGCGATTGCACACAAGAGTGTAATGTTAAAGATCTGACATGTGAACATTTCCTGTACTTATAAATAAACTTTATATTGCCCTGCATTATGTTTTGACTTGTGTACAAATAGACTTATGAACAGACCCCATTCAAAATATAGGGACTGCCTGTATTTATATTGTAGGCCCTAATTATATTGTAACTCGTGTATATGTTGTAGATGCTGTAAGTATTTTTGGTCCCTGAGTATGCTGTATACTTTGTATCCTCCGTGTATATTGCAACCCCAATGTATATGTAGCAAAGTATATCATAGTTTTTCTGTTTATTAGAATACCATGTTTGTTTGTAGCACTATATGTTACAGTCCCTTTGCATACTGTTGGCTGTGTATATTTGTTATCCCTTTGTGTATCTGGAGTCTCTGTATACACTGTGGCCTTGTGAACATTGCAACCCCTGTCTCTATTACAGCTACGTCCCTGTGCATAGTGTGGCCCTGTACACATTGTAATTCTATATTCATAAACCCTGTGTTCATTTGCAGCCCCTGTTACATTGTAGCTGCTGTATAAATTGTGGTTGCTGCATATCTTGTAGTGCCGATGTTGTAGTTCCTGTGTCTACTGTGTTGACAGATATGGCTTCTGAAGGATCAAAATGTGTATGAAAAGTGAGTGAATATTTTACAAGGGGAATACTCTTCACTGTAACAAAGAATAAACACCCAGTGTAAGGTGATCAGGACAGTAGAAATGAAACCTGACTGATTAGTAGTCTGGTAGGATTTGTAGGAATAAGGCGAGATGTGTGATGGCTTGCAGAGAGAGGGCAAATTTGTTTTGAGCAGTTGACTGGAACAGTCCCCGACACCTCTCTTCTGAGAGTTGGGACAAATGCCGATGCTGTAATCATATCAGCACTTGGCATTTAATACAGGCCGTGGTGCATATCCAATCAGTCAATCACTGATTGACAGGATACTGCACTGCCCTCTTCCATGGGCTGCAGCATGTACCTGGGGTTGTTTTGAGTGTGCTACCCAATCTCCCCAGATTAAACCAGATGCCAATCAATTTCTGTGGAGGTGTTTTACTCAGGCAGGTTTTCAACTAGTTCTTATCAGTTAACAGCAGAACTTCAGCCTCTGACCCATCCCATCTTGGCTACAATCTCCTCCTGACAGAGTGCCTATCATTCCCAGCCCTCTCCTCATCCTGCTGCATCCTCTATCCTCTCCAAACTGACCCTGAACCCTACACAAACCCTCCCCAGAGAAAGGGAGAGACTCGATTTATTTCTGTGAAACCAGCTGGTACTGGAAGCTGGTCAGACACAGTATCTCACAGTCTCTGTCCTTTTGAGTCTCAGACTCCCTGGTTCAGTGAAGTCCAGAATCCATTCTCTTGATATCTTGGAACTGGCACTGCTACCCGTGCACTCAAACTCCCTGTTTCTGTTCTTTCTGCTGCCAGACTTTGTTTGCTCCAGCCATCAATGGAGGGAATAGCAGTTCTTTTTCAAGCTAGTGGACACAAAATGCTGCATCACAAGAGAACCTGAGAGAAAAGATGCCTTTCCAGGTGTTGCTTTGAGAAAGAAGCAAAGAAGAAACAGGTGAAGGACACAGGATGTGGAAGTGACACATGCAGTAAGATGTCATGCAGCAGCAAGGCCAGTTGTTGCCAGAGTGAGAGCGCAAGGTTGCTGCTCAGGGACTGGGAAGCTCCAGGCAGCTGGAAGAAGGAGCAAGAGGCACATGTTGAGAGAGTGGGGTAGAAAGAGAAGGTGCTGACAGGACAGAAAGGAAGGGACAAACCTTTCGCTGCTGACACAGGCAGATCTTCTTCGCACTTACTCCTCTGAGATTCCAGGGTTGGTGTTTGGACAAGTCCCAGGTCTCCTTCCTGAATGGCCAGATGTGACTGACGATCTTCAACCTCTTCCACCTGATGGGTTGCTGTATCATGATCCCCTGTAAGCGGGATATCCTCCCCCTGCTCTCTGAATTCTGCATCTCCCAGGCCCTCCACACACACACTGCCTTCCATTAACTTTGGGTCTGAAGCTGCTTCAATCTTAAACTCAGCCTGAGGAACTCTTCCATCTGTCAAGGTCATGTCAGCTGATTCTCCTGCACCGTCTGTAGTTACCAGACTTAGAGCTCCGATAGCCTCAGGAAGGAGTTCCCCCATATCCTCCTCCATACTCTCAGCCAGCTCCTGCTCTCTGGGTTGTTCTGAAGTTGCTAGAACAGTATCTTGAGGGCTTGATTGCTCACAAATTTGTCTCTCTTCTAATCCAAAGCTTACTGCTCCCAGCCCAGACATATCCTGAATAACGTCAGGTATTTGTGAATTGTCCAAAGTGAGAAATGCCTGTTCTGTGACTGATGGGGTATTGGTCACTGCCTCCTCAGGCCATATCGAGCTCACGGGTACAAGCGGTTCCTGAAGAATTAGGCTGGTTTGCTCACTCGGGCCTATCTCGGTTCCCATCCTCTCAACAGCACTCTGTTGCCTGTAACTCAGCTGAACTCCAACAAAGGCCACAGTTTGCTCCTCTTCTTCTGTCATTAGGGAAGTAAGGCCGCAATTTAGCGAAATAAACCCACATCTGTTGGAATTCTGATACAAGGAAGGCTAAGCAGTAACACGGGAATCCCAACAGAACAGAGAGGCTGTAAAGACCTCACATGTTGCCAATTTCTGCTGAGAAACAAAGCTGCTGAATTAATGAAGTACAGCCTCCTCCCGAAATTAAAAATAAAACAGCTGCGCACAGAGCTGCCTCTTTGTCACTCCATCCAGCTCCTTCCACTCTCTTCCCAGCTGTACATTCTCTTCCTGGCAGCAGCTCTGGGAAACTATTGCATCTTCCCAGAAACAAGAAGGGAAATTGATGGACACTCCCTCCGGGTTCCTCATTTTCCACCTCGAGGCTAGGCCAAGGGCTGGATGCTGCTGCCAGGGCTCTTACCCTTCAGCCTTTGTCATCAAATGACAGTGGGGTCAAGGGTCATTAACAGAATGGAGTCAATGGATAAACAAAGAAACACATACAATGAACACATTGAGTCATGACAACAAACAATACAGTCACTGATTTTAAACCTTGGCAAACAATGCTTTCCCGCCTTGCAAAAATCCCAGCCTGGACATCCACTCAACAGCCCTTCCCCTGACACTCTTCCCACACTCTCTCCCCAGATACATTCCAATCAGGCACCCGGACATCTTCAGACATCTACCCAGACGCTCGTACTGAAACCCAACCAGATATCCCTCCCACGACACTCAACCCCTTCCCCTCAGCAGCTATCCAGACCAGAACCTCTATCCCAAGACATACCCTCCCCAGAAACCTGCTAGTTACCTGCTACCATTACCTTTGCTCCATCACTTCCCTCCGCCTCTTCCCGTTGCTCCCACCACAAACATTCGTCCCCCAGGAACGCTGTCCTCAGGCATCCTCCTGCACATTCCCCCACCCCTCAAACATCTAGTCTGACACCGTCTCCCCAGAAACCTCACCATTCTATCACCCCTTTCCTGGACACCATTCCTCCAAGCACCCCCTCCTCCCAAACCTCTCTGCCAGAAACCCATCCACCTGACACCATTCCCCTCAATATGAGTCTCACATGAAAATAATGATATGATCTGAAGATCTGAAAAATGGCAAACAGAACATCAGTTGAGGAATGTGATAGTGTGAATGTAGAGGTGCGAGGAGGCCATTCAGCCCTTTGAGACTGCTGCCCCATTCTAGATCATGGCTGATCATCTACCTCAATGCCAGATTCCTGCACTATGCCCATTATGCTCTGATGTCATTTTGAGGAGAAATGGTGGTATAGTGGCAATATTAATGACCAGTAATCCAGAGACTCAGGATAATATTTTGGCAATATGGTTTTAAATCCCACCAAGGCAAATAGTTGAACTGGAATTCAAAGAATAAATAATGAATTCTAAAAGTTGGCCTCAAGTGATGGTGACCATGAAACTGCCACCAATCCTTGTGTCAACTCATCTAGTTCACTAATGTCCTTTTGCCTTGATCTCTGGTGAATTCTAAAGATTCACCTCCTTTTGAGAGAACAATTTCCTCCTCTTCTCAGTCCTAAGTAGTTTCCTTTTGTTCTGAGACTGTGTGTCCTGGTTTTAGATGTCAAAGCAAGGTGAAACATCCTTTCTGCACCTATTCTGTTGATCCCCATCAGAATTTTCTAAGTTTCTATGAGATCACCTCTCAGTCTTAACTCCAGAGAATACAGGTCAAGTCTCCTCCATCTCTCCTTCTTGGACAATCCCATCATCCCAGGAGCCAGTCTGGTGAACCTCCACTGTCTTTGTTTCCTCTGTAGTAAGTCTATCCTTCCTTTAGGCAAGAGGATTAGAACTATACACAATACTCCAGGTGCAGCTTGATCAGTGTTCCATAAAATTGACACAAAGATTTTTGCTCCTGTACGCAAACCCTCTTGTATAGACACTAACATGCAGTTTCCCTTTTGAATTGCTGGCTACACCTGTCTCCAGTGACTTATGTATTGTGACACCGAGATCCCTTTTGACAACAACATTGATACTTCCCAATCTTTCACTGTTTAAGAAATACACTGTTTCTTTGTAACCTCTCACTTCATACACAGTATATTGCATCTGCCAAGTTCTTACCTATTCACTCAGCCTCTCTCCAATCCTTTTGATGCCTCTTCGCATCATTCTTACAACTGTCACCTTCCCACCTAGTTTTGTATCATTAGTAAATGTGCAAATATTACAACTGGTCCCCAAATCCAAATCACTGCACAGATTGTGAACAACTGGGCCAAGCACTGGTTACCAACCTGAGAATGACACCTTTTATTCCTACTGTTTGCTTCCTAAATTTATACTTTATCAAAAACCTCTAAATCCAAATTCACCACATCCACTGGTTCCCCATTATCAACTCTCTAAGTTAGAAAATAATTATCTGATTGACTCTGTCGAGTATGGATTTATGAAGGGAAATCATGTTTGACAAACCCGAGGGAGTTTTTTGAGGATGACTGTACAAGTAAAATCCTCAAAAACTATCCCACAATAATTATATCAGGTCTGTCAAACATGATTACCTCTTCATAAATCTGTGCTGACTTTGTGTAATCAGACAATCATTTCCTACTGTTCTAATAATTGTATGGTTTTAATAGAGTCCAATAATTTTCTTCCTTCGGAGGTCAAGCTAAAAGGTTCTGTAGGTCCTCATTTTCTGTCTCCTTCCTTTCTTAAACAATAGGCTTACTTTTGCAGCCTTCCAAATTGCAGATGTCTTTGCAGAAAGAATACAGTTTTGACAGCTGATGGCCAATGCAGCCACCTTTTCACTGCTCTTGGCTGAACATTGGTTTGAATGAATGAAATGTAATCTGTGGGCGAGGAAAGCTGCTGGAAAATTACCCAAAAACACAAGAGACAAGTCATGCACAGTCCTGACATGAAGTGAAAATGCCCAGACATGGCCTGAATTTCAATCACCTTTGGTTCACTTGGGAATTCCCGTTCATTGAGGAGGAGGTTTTATGTGTGAGCCACAGCAATCTCTGCTCGTTCCTACAGTAAACTGGCTTTGTCGTAATGGATAGTGAGCAGGCTAGTGCGATTTCATCTGTAGCAAAACAATCTGGGCGGTACGGTGGCACAGTGGTTAGCACTGTTGCCTCACAGCACCAGAGACCCGGGTTCAATTCCTGCCTCAGGTGACTGTCTGTGTGGAGTTTGCACATTGTCTGCGTGGGTTTCCTACGGGTGCTCCGGTTTCCTCCCACAATCCAAAGATGTGCAGGTTAGGTTAATTGGCCATGCTAAATTGCCCGTAGTGTTAGGTGAAGGAGTAAATGTAGGGGAATGGGTCTGGGTGGTTTGCGGATCGGTGTGGACTTATTAGGCCGAAGGGCCTGTTTCCACACTGTAAAAATCTAAATATAAAAATCTTCCTTAACCTGCACTGTTAGCACTGTTAATTTCTTAATGTTGAGCTGATTCTTTTAAGTTTCTGCCATACCCTCCGGAGAATGTCTGTCCACACATCAGATGATAATTAAACCTGGCTGTGGGTGTCAGTCTGTTTACAATATGTGAATTGGTGAGGAGTTGTCTGCTCACTGGCTTCAAGGTGGCACAGCCACTCTGTCAGCGCAGATGACAGCAGACATCTCCTGGAGAATGCAGTTTGTCTGAATTTTCCTTTCTTGGTCACAGAGTCATAGAGATGTACAGCACAGAAACAGACCCTTCAGTCCAACTCATCCCTGCCAACCAGATATTCTAACCTAATCTAGTCCCATTTGCCAGCACTTGGTCAATATGAGGTCCCAATCCTCTGTCCTCTGGGAACATACGGTGGGTTACAATCCAGACCCATTTCAGTAGCTCTGCTATGTACTGACAGAGACAGATATTTTTCACATTTCTCGATTTACACCAGAAAAACAAACATTTTGGTTTTGATCTCCCCATTCTACTGCCCCCTCCCTTACCCTGGTACTCACTCATGAAGAATATATAAATCATCTTTCTGAGATATACTGAAATAGGAGGCCACTATGATTCAGTCACACTGTATCACAGCAATGCCAGTGAGGTGGCACTTAATTATTATGTAGTGTTGACAAGAATTAAAATGGTGTTGTGTGTATTTTGGAAGCTGAGTGTACAACCTGTGGGACATGATAATGCCTGGGCCACCTACATCCCTCCACCTGGTGAATGACACTGAGCTCATGTTTGGGTGTCAGTGGGAAACTAAATCAAAGCTGCTGATTTTATTTAATTGCTCCCTTTCCCTCTCACTTTTTGTCTTTGCTCCCTCTCTTTTTTTTCTCTCTGTTTTTCTCTTCTTTATGTCTCTATTTGTATCTGTTTCTCTTCCTCTGCATCATTGAGTTTAAACCATTCATGCTGTGCATGTACACAGAATTTGTGAATGGTCTCATTCTCCAATCATAAGCTTGGAGTGTAGGTTCATAGCTCCTTGAAAGTCGAATCACAGCTTGATAGGATACTGAAGGCGGTGTTTGGTATGCTTTCCTTTATTGGACACAGCATTGAGTATAGGAGTTGGGAGGTCATGTTGCAGCTGTACAGGACAGTGGTTTGCCTACTTTTTGGAATATCGTGTGCAATTTTAGTCTCCCTTCTATCAGAAGCTGTTGTTAAATTTCAGAAAAGATTTACAAAGATGTTGCCAGGGTTGGCGAGTTTGGAGAGGCTGAATAGGTTGGGGCTGTTTTCCCTGGAATGTCAGAGGCTGATGGGTGGCCTAATAAAATCATGAGGGACATGGATAGGATAAATAGATAAGGAACACGCAGTGGGTTACAATCCAGGGAGGAAATGTCTTTTCCCTGGGATGGGTGAGTCCAGAACTAGAGGGCATAGGTTTAGGGTGAGAGGGGAAGATTTAAAAGGGTCATGCAGGGCAACATTTTCATGCAGAGTGTGGTGCATGTATGGAATGAGCTGCCAGAGGAAATGGTGGAGGCTGATACAATTGCAACATTTAAAAGGTATCTGGATGGCTATATGAATAGGAAGGGTTCAGACGTATATGGGTCAAATGCTGGCAAATGGGATGAGATTTATTTTGGATATCTGTTGTAATAGACGAGTTGGACCAAAGGGTCTGTTTCCATGCACTTCATCTCTATGACTAAGTCTTGCTCCTAAAAGATCTTCAACATTGCTGGGTGCAGTGACAAAGTGAGTACACAAGGGGAGGTCAAACCTGCCTATCCCCTTTTCCACGTATCCACTCCACCCTCTCCTCCCTGACCTATCATCTTCATCCCCTCCCCCACTCACCCATTGTACTCTATGCTACTTTCTCCCCACCCCCACCCTCCTCTAGTTTATCTCTCCACACTCCAGGCTCACTGCCTTTATTCCTGATGAAGGGCTTTTGCCCGAAACGTCGATTTCGAAGCTCCTTGGATGCTGCCTGAACTGCTGTGCTCTTCTAGCACCACTAATCCAGAATCTGGTTTCCAGCATCTGCAGTCATTGTTTTTACCTCAAATAACCATTAAACAGACTTTGCACACAGCTCACTCACCAGGCCAGCATTCCTTCACCGTGGACCTGGGAACAACAGATTTCCTTGGAGGAAACCCAAGGGAAAATAGTTTAAAAACAAAATGACTGGGAAATGCCAGGATCTGTCTGGTTTGAGGAACTTTTGTTTCTGTAGCGATGGCACCATACAGGAAGAAGGTTGGGATAATGTCACCACAAGGCCCATCTCATTTCCCTGACCTTTGTGTGGCTCCCAAATATAGGGTGAAGGCTGCCACCTAACCCTGTGAAGAGGACAGAAGGAAGTCTGCAAAGGGACTTTAATAGATAAATGAGGAGCAGATATTCTTCCAAAAGGGTATTTGCATGAAAAATATGACTTTGGCAGGAAGGATACAAAAACAATGTATTAATCATAGGAAGAGAATCTGGGTGTCCTGAAGTATGAAGGTTAGAATGTAGATACAGCAAGTGATTAACAACGTGAAATGTTGCCATTCTTTGTAAGGGGAATGGAATATAAAAGTTGGGATATTTTGCTGCTACTGTACAGGGCCTTGGTGAGACCACGTTTGAAGTACAGTTTTGGTCTCCTGATCTAAGAAAGGATATAGCTGAATTTTAAGCATTTCAGAGAAGGTTCATACAAACTGATTCCTGGAATAGGAGCTAGACACTGCAAACTGGGTAATGGTGTGTAAATGAACATTGTGAAATTTGAAAGCAGAGATCAGACAGCTCGAGCCCTCTGATTCAAGCAAGAGATGTCCAAGAGATCAGTTGAGAATACATAATAAGGCTTGTCTGTACAATGAATGGTATTTGATTGGCATCAAAGTCCCATAGTCACAAGGGGCAATGGAGGGGCATAGTCTGGCATAGAGATATAGGGTCATAGAGTCAGAGTAATACAGTATGGAAACAGGCCCTTCGGCCCAAACTGGTCCATGCTGACCATGGCGCCCACTCAGCTCATTCCAATTGCTCTGGTGATTGTTTAGGGCACACACAGAACATTCTGGTGCAGTACAAGCCCTTCAGCCCTTTATGTTGCACCAACCTGTAGAACCAATCTGAAGCCCATCTAACCTACACTATTCCATTATCATCTGTATGATTATCCAATGACCATTTAAATGCCCTTAAAGTTGGCGAGTTACTGTTGCAGGCAGGGCATTCCAAGCCCTTACTACTCTCTGAGTAAAGAGCCTACCTCTGACATCTGTCCTATATCTGTCACCCATCAATTTAAAGCTATATCCCCTCATGCTAGCCATCACCATCCAAGGAAAAAGGCTTTCCCTGTCCACCATATCTAACCCTCTGATTATCTTATATGTCTCAATTAAGTCACCTCTTAACCATCTCTCTAACAAAAACAACCTCAAGTTCCTCAGCCTTTCCTCATAAGACCTTCCTTCCATACCAGGCAATATCCTAGTAAATCTCCTCTGAACCTTTTCCAAAGCTTCCACATCCTTCCTATAATGCGGTGACCAGAACTGTATGCAATACTCCAAGTGCAGCCGCACCAGAGTTTTGTACAGCTGCAGCATGACCTCGTTGCTCCGGAACTCAATCCCTCTACTAATAAAAGCTAACACACTGTACGCCTTCTTAACAACCCTATCAACCTGAGTGAAAGTGAGGTCTGCAGATGCAGAAGATCAGAGCTGAGAGTGTGGTGCTGGAAAAGCACAGCAGGTCAGGCAGCATCCGAGGAATAGGAGAATTGTCGTTTCGGACATCAGCACTTCATCAGGAATGTGCTGATGAAGGGTTTATGCCCAAAACATTGTTTCTCCTGCTCCTTGGATACTGATGAAAAATATTCATTTAGCATTTCCTCTATCTCCTCGGACTCCAAGCACAACTTCCCACTACTATCTTTGATTGGCCCTAATCTTTCTCTAGTCATTCTTTTATTCCTGATACACTGATAGAAAGCTTTAAGGTTTTCCTTGATCCTATCTGTCAATGACATCTCATGTCCCCTCATGACTCTTCTAAATTTCCTTTTTAGAACTTGCCTGGCTAACTTGTAACTCTCAAGTACTCTAACTGAGCCTTCACGTTTCATCCTAACATAAGCCTTCTTCTTCGGCTTGACAAGGGTTTCAACTTCCTTAGTAAACCACAGCTCCTTTGCTCAACCACTTCCTCCTTGTCTGACAGGTACATACTTATCAAGGACACGCAGTAGTCGTTCCTTGAATAAGCTCCAAATTTCACTTGTGCCCATTCCCTTCAGTTTCATTCCCATTCTATGCATCCTAAATCTTGCCTAATCGCATCATAATTGCCTTTCCCCCAGCAATAACTCATGCCCTATGTTATATCCCTATCCCTTTCCATCGCTAAATTATGGGGCAGCACGGTAGCTATGGTTAGCACTGCTGCCTCACAGCGCCATGCTGATGAATCTTCTCTGCACCCCCTCCAGTCAGTCACATCCTTCCTACAGTGCAGAGACCAGAACTGCACTCAGTACTCCAGCTGTGGCGTACAGTCCTGTACAGCTCCAACATAACCTTCCTGCACTTATGATCCATGACTTGACTAATAAAGGCTAGTATCCCAATGCCTTCTTCACTACCCTATTAACCTGTCCAGCCACCTTCAGGTATTTGTGGACAAATATCCCAAGATCCCTCTGCACCACTGAGCTTCCCTTCCCTCAAAGGGTATCAGGATAGACAGCAAAGTGCAGAAACCTGACAATCAAGTGGGCATTTTTTCCCTCTTTTCCAATATTTCTATTTCTGATATATGCAAGTGTTCAAAGAAAACCTTTTTTTAAATTTTGCCCTTAAGATCTTTCTTCCAGCTGTAAAGAAGATAAATTCTGAAATATCCAGTACAATGCAGTAGGTTTGGGATCCAGGATAAATAACCTGTAAACAATGTGCCCAGTATGGATGCTTGAGCATTTGTACAATCCATTTTGTTGACATGTGCCTTCTGTCCTGTAGCACCAGTTAAATCCATTTTGTCACAGGCACTAAATGTATAAACTATTGGTTAGAGTGGAGTATTTATTAGACATATGGTAGTTATCATAGAGTCATAGAGATGTACAGCATGGAAACAGACCCTTCGGTCCAATCCGTCCATGTCGACCAAATATCCCAACACAATCTAGTCCCACCTGCCAGCACCCGGCCCATATCTCTCCAAACCCTTCCTATTCATATACCCATCCAAATGCCTCTTAAATGTTGCA
>NC_057742.1:40408724-40422096 GCF_004010195.1 Chiloscyllium plagiosum
TAAATGACAAAAAGTAGAGGACCCAGCACCGATCCTTGTGGCACTCCACTGGTCACAGGCCTCCAGTCTGAAAAACAACCCTCTACTACCACCCTCTGTCTTCTACCTTTGAGCCAGTTCTGTATGCAAATGGCTAGTTCTCCCTGTATTCTGAGATCTAACCTTGCTAACCAGTCTCCCATGGGGAACCTTGTCGAACGCCTTACTGAATTCCATATAGATCACATCTACCGTTCTGCCCTCATCAATCCTCTTTGTTACTTCTTCAAAAAACTCAATCAAGATCGTGAAACATGATTTCCCATGCACAAAGCCAGTATAGTGAGGCCGTTAGTTCAATCTGCATTAGTTATAGCTGGAGTACTGGTTTGACTGTCATTCTGGTCAGGCCTGAAGAAGCGGTTTAGGCTCACAAACTAGTTAGTGCCGGTTGACTTTCTTCTTTCACTTTGAGGGACATATTGACATTGGGGATGATTGGATTGAGCTGACAAACTCAACATTTATTACAAGCTGGTTAACGTCAGGTCATGTTGGCTCCACATTATGTATGCCTAAATTTGAGGAGGGGTGGGGAAGTCCCCTCAATCAGGAAAACCTGAAGGCTGGTCACCATTTTACTAAATGGTTACTTTCATCAGGGCCATTAACATAAATGTCTCCTGTCACAAATAATCTGAAGCAGTAAATTTTATAAAACATAGAATTTTACAGGACAGAAAGAGGCCATTCCACCTAACATGCTTGCACCAGCTCCCAATAAAGCTACCCAGCTAGTCCCATCCTCCAATCCTGTCTCCATCGCCCTCTGAATTCATCCCTTACATATACATATTCAACTCTTTTCGATACCTCTCTCAGGCAGCACATTCCAAATCCTAACAACTCTTTGATAAAAGACGTTTCTTCTCATCTCAATCTTCCCTCTTTTGCTGACATTCTTGAAATTGTGACCCCCAAGTTACTGACGTACCAACTTATGGAAACAGGATATCCTTCTTTACCCTGTCAAAACTGTTCATAATTTTGAAAGCCTCAATAAGGTCACCTCAATCTTCTGTGCCACAAGGAACATAAGCTCAAATTCTCTTTTTCCTGGTTTCTAAAGTCCCTCATTCCTAGCACCATTGTAGTCATCTCTTTTCCACTTTCTCCAGGACTTTAACATCTTTTCTTAAATAAAGTGAATACAATACTGAATACAATACTCCAAGTGTGGTCTGACCAATGATTTTTACAGGGGTAGCATCACCTCCTTACTTCTATACTCTCTGCTTCTATTTATAAACCATTTAATAACTGTTTCAGCTTTCCTGGCTACCTTCAGAAAATTACACGTGAATCCTGAAATGTCTCTGTTCCTGCCCTTCCCTCAGAGTTGTACCACGGAGCCTGTATTTTCTCTCCATGTTTCATCTACCAAAATGCACGACCTCACATTCTCTGCTTTGAAATTCATCTGCCAGTACCTGCCCATTTGGCGAACTTGTCAATGCCCCTCTGAAATCACTCAGCATCATCTTCACAAATCACTCTTCTCCTCAGTTTACTAGAGATTTTGTCCTCAACACCTTTCTCCAAATCATTTTATATAAATCAGAAAAGCCAAGGGTCCCTGGAGAATACCATTTTCAGCACACATCCATTCTGAGAAATGCCATTTATACCCACCCTCTATTTCGTATCCTTTTTCCAACTTCTAATCCATCCTGCAAAGTAGCTATTAGTCCCAAACATTTCTAATTTGCCAACCAAACTGCCAAATCCAAATATCCACCTCATCCACCATTAAAAATGTGTCACCTCGTCAAAGAACTCAATCAAATTTATCAAACATGACCTGCCCTTGACAAAGCTGTAGAGTCATGGAGATGTACAGCACGAAAACAGACCCTTTGGTCCAACTCATCCATGCTGACCAGATATCCTAAATAAATCTAGTTCCATTTGCCAGCATTTGGCCCATATCCCTCCAAACCCTTCCTATTCATATGCCCATCCAGTTGCCTTTTAAATGCTGTAATTGTACCAGCCTCCACCACTTCCTCTGGCAGCTCATTCCATACATGCACCACCCTCTGTGTGAAAAAGTTGCCCCTTAGGTCCCTTTTATATCTTTCCCCTCTCACCCTCAACCTATACCCTCTGGTTTTGGTCTTCCCCCATCCCAGGGAAAAGACCTTGTCTATTCACCCTATCCATGCCCCTCATTATTTATAAACTTCACCCCTTTGCCTCAGATTCTCTAAGAGAAAGTGAGGTCTGCAGATGCTGGAGATCAGAGCTGAAAATGTGTTGCTGGAAAAGCGCAGCAGGTCAGGCAGCATCCAAGGAACAGTAGAATCGACGTTTCGGGCATAAGCTCATTCCTGAAGAAGGGCTTATGCCCGAAACGTCGGTTCTCCTGTTCCTTGGATGCTGCCTGACCTGTGTGCTTTTCCAGCAACACATTTTCAGCTCAGATTCTCTAAGTCTATATTTATCTTATCCTGTATAACAGCCTCCATCAGTTTTCCCATTACTGATATCTAGGTGACAAATCTGCAGTGTCTTGGGTTATTCTTTGTCCTTTCTTAAACAACAGCATCACATTTGCAATCCTCCAATCCCCCGAGATTAATCCTGTATTCAGACGCCTGCAAAATTTATTTATAGGTAAGGTATCTTTTTAGAATGACAGATTTGTACACTGGATTGACATCCCAACTTCAGGCAGCATGATTCACTCTGAACATGACTTAAAATCCCGAGGATACAGTTACCATGGTGCTACATATTGGGATGGCTATGCTGACTGAAGCTGAATTTCCAACTGCCAATCTTAGCTCTAGCCTGGAAGGGAAAGTCTAGAGTGATACTTAGGGCTGAGTCTGGTCAGCTACTGGTGACCATTTTAGTTCGAATTGTAGATTACGGATCTTACAGCAGACATTTATCGAACATCAGCAAAATTCCTAGAGGCATGGCACTCATCCACAGATTCAATCAATAAGCACATCGATCTGGACCCAATATACCGACGACTGCAATGGACAGCTGGAACTGACAACTGGAAACGGCAGATTCAAACCACTACAAATGCCGGAGGAAAGATCACAGAAGCGCTTCACAGGAGGCTCCCAAGCACTGAGGATGTCACCTAGACAGGGGACGAAATGTCTGCAACACAAATTCCCAGCTCGACGAACAGAACCACAACAAACTGCCTCTGTCTCTGGCTGGTCATAGTTCACATGTTGTCAACTGCTGCTCCTCCCTCCACAATCCCAACATCCAGTCTCACAGCTTCCTACCTTTTCAATGTGAATTGGACAGCCAACAAACCCTTTTATGAAATGATTGGGCGGTTTGTGGCTGTGGACAAACAGCTATTTCCTTTTCTCCAATATTTTTATCTGGGTAAACAGAAGGGTTCAAAGAAGATGAAGAAGAAACACTGTTTTCTTTCCATGTCTTCGCAGTCCTTCCCTGAGTTTGCCAGGAGCAATGTCCAAAAGATGCACTTTGCTTTATTTGAGACTCCAGGCTAGACATGGACCCCACCTGCACACCCAACCCACAAAGTTATTTTTAGAAGGACAAGTTTTAGACCCCAAGGAGGGGTCATACTGGAGTCTAATGGAGGAATATACAGCGACCCTCTAAATTACTCATATCCACTGCATTTACAAATTTCAGACAATCATTCTTTCATTGCGTGATAGTGTCAGCCAGCTGTTTCTGTCTCTCGGTACATTTCGAGATGTTTGTCTGTTCTCATTGCCCAATGAAAAGCCTCCTGTATTTGGGACTGAGCACGAGAGCAGTCTTACCTGCTGTGACCTCTTGTGAAGACAGGTCCAAGGGTGCTGCTGTAAGGCCAGCCAGATCCATTGTTTTTCAAAGAAAAGAACATTTCCAAACAGGTGCATTGGGAAATAATTTAAAAAAACGAAACATCAATCAGGAAATGAACAATGATATTAGCAATTAACATTCATTGAGAGAAAAACACAGATGAAGTACATGGAGTGAAGGGATACAGCAGAAACTGAATATGGAGGGGACACACTGGGGAACCATGGAATCTGGGCAACAGTGACTTTTAGAACAGAGTGAGATGGATAGAGAACAGGAAGAGTGTTGTACGTTAGGACTTAGAGGAGACACAAATGTGGAATCATTAGATAAAGAAGGGGACACTGAGAAACAATGGGTTAACCAGAGGGAACACACTGAGAAACAGTGGTTCGGAAGGGACATAGTGGGGAGCAGTTGGTTGTTGTGGGGATGCACCAGGGATCAGCAAAATGTATTGAGGGGCATACTGAAGGGCTGGGGGATGCAGCAAGGAACAATGAGATGTAATGAAGGAACTAATCAAAACGTAGGAAAATGAGGGGCCACAATGTGGAACAGTGAGATATTCTGAAGGGACATGTTGGTCAACACTGATTACACAATGAAAACACATGGTGGCACAGGGATATAGAGAGAACAGACTGGGAAACTAGAGGGCATTGAAGGTACCCTATTGGGAGCATGGCAAAAATTATATTCTTTTTTCAATGGCACCTTTTGATGGCTACATTTTTGATTTTCAGGAGTGGCTTTTCTGTTCTCATTAAGTATTGCAGTCAAATAGTTACATTACATTAATTACGTGTGATGCCTGAGGTATTTGGACTTGTACAAAAGCTGAATTAGAAGAATTCTTCAATATCCTCAATAATTAACAACTGCATTAACCTTAAAACCATAACACACAAAGAAAGTATTGATTTCCTTGGTCCTATAGTATTGACAGTGGAAAACAAGCATAGGTGAGTAAACTGTTTTTTGATACCTAACAAATGTGTCGACACCCAAAAAAGCCATCACCCGAAACACACTTTCTGCAGACTTTTATAGGGAGGTTTCTTTCTAGCTGCCCATTCTCTCCCACAGCTCTTGAGTCAACCTTCTCTTTCTCAGCTGACTTGCAGCATCCCTATCTCCCCAAGCTCCCTGTCCACCTCTAAATCATTGTCTCCTGCTAGCCTGTCTTTCTCCCTGTCTCTCTCACTCACCTCACTCCCCTCCTGCTCTGGGTAGAACGGCCCTGGATCTTGGGCCTATGCGTCTACACTGCAGGCTTTCTGCTCTTTGCCTCCCACCTCCCCACCTCCCAGCCCAGCCGAGCCCACCTGATTCCCATACCTTCTCACAGATGCCCCTGATCCCAGAGCCCACTGCTTGATCCTCTGGTGACTTCCTCACTGGCCCCACTGAATTATCTAGCTGTCCTCCAATCACAGCTTGCTTCTCTCCTGTCAACAACAAGTACAGAGGAGACCTGGCCTTTGATTGGAACTACAGCTTTCTAATATTTCATTGAAACATAGGAATTAGGAGCAGGAAAAGGCGATTCTAATCACATGGGTGACTGGCTGCTCTGAGTGACATCTCCTGGATGATGTTGGTATTTTGAGGGTGGCCCCTGTACATTTTAGGCATTGTTCTGTGAGTGGTATATACAGCCGATACATGGGCACAGAAACTAGGGGGGTCACAGTGAGGGACAGCAGCTCATTAAGGGTCACTGTCAAGAATAAAAATTACACAAAACCAGGTTATAGTCCAACTAGCTTTCAGAGCTCTGCTTCTTCGTCAAGTGGTTGCTCCTTCATCATCCACCCAATGAAGGAGCGTCGCTCCGAAAGCTAGTGCTTCCAAATAAACCTGTTGGACTATGACCTGGTGTTGTATGATTTTTAACTTTGCACACTCCAGTCCACACCAGCACCTCCAAATCACATTCAAGGACATTGGAATATAACGAGAATACACTGAGCGACATAAGGATATAGAGGGAGCAATGAGGAAAAGCTAATAAAATGGGGAACAGTGCGATTAAGAAGGACTATCCAAGTGAAGGTGGATGCAAACCGGAAGGGGAGACAGCTATGGATTTACAGTGAACATACTGGCGAACAATAGGATGCCGAGGAGTCACAATGAAAAAGTGGTACATGGAGGATTTGCACTAGAGAACACTGGGTTAAGACAGGACATACTGGGATATGAAGGAACAGCAGGGTAAAAATCATGGGATGCAGTAAGATAAAGATGGGATACTCTAGGGAATGGTGAGATCTAGATGTGACACACTAGGAATGGTGAGATCTGTGGAGGAAACACAGTTGGAGACAGCATGACGTACATGGTTACAGTAAGAAATGGTGGAATGTAGCATAGATGCATTGGTGAATAATGGGATTGTAGGGATGGCAACCTACTGGGGTTGGTTCTGGGGAAATACTCTGGGAAATGGTGTGATGCAGTAGTACACTGAAAAACTGGAGTGTAAATAGGAAAGCATTGTGGAGGAGTGAGATTTTGAGGAAACACCCTGGGAAAACAACAGGGTATACAGCAGGAACATATTCCACCAAACCCTGCAGGAGAATCGGAATACTTTGTAAAACTGCAGGATATGGAGTGGACACATGGAAACAGTGGGAAAAGAGGTGAAACACTGGGAATGTGGGATGCATTGAGAGGGCTACAATGAGCACTAGTGGAATGTAGAAAGGTCATGTTGGGGAATGGTGAGTGTTGTTAGAACATTATAGGAAAACATGCCAGGTAGGAGGGATATATAGACACGACATAGAGAAGACAATTAGATGTATACAGGACAAACAGTAAGAAACATTGGAGCCACAGTGGGGATTGGAATATTCTAGATGGAATGCAAGGAGGAAGGTAAAGATAAAGTCCCCGCCACAGTTCTAGATAACTACAGGACTGCTCACTATAAGTATGAAGAGGATACAGCATGGATCAATGGGGAATATGGCAAAGACAAACTGTGGAGAAATGGGATATAGTGGGGATAGTGTTACATACATAAGGGATGGAGTCAGAACAGTGGGATATAGAGAAGACAGTGTTGGGGACAGGAGAGAAGTGTCACACTAGGAAGTGTGAAAAACAAGGAAGAGATAATCTGGAGAAGAGTGAGAAATAGAGAGGACAAACTGGGTATCGAGGTGTCACAGAAGGAGCAGGCACACTGGGGGACAAACTGGGACACAATGGGAGCACATATGGATAGGACAGAATTGTGAACAATGGGATATTCAGGAATACATTTGGGAACATTGTGATTTACAGACACACTAGAGAACAGTCAGGTACAGTAGGAGCATTGCTGAACAGCACTCCATACAGAAATGTCCTGGGGAACACAATGATTTGGAGAAGCCCTCTAGTCAGCTGGGACTTCATAGGAACATTACTAGACAGAGTATAACACCAAAACCCATTGGGAAACATGAGAAAATGACCACATCTTTAGTCAAACAGGTATGTTTTAAGGAGGATCTCAAGCAAAATGAATTGAGCTAGAAAGACAGAGACAGATATTCACGAGTGTAGAATTTGATGATATCTTGAAGGATTGTGGCCTGGTGGAGGTTATAGAAATGGGGATGGATAAGACCATGCAGCAATTTGAAAACAGGCACCTGAAGTTTTAAATCAAGATACTGCATCAGTAGGCAATCCAGGCCAGTGAGCAAAGGGGTGACAGGGCAACAGGACTCAGTGCAACATCAGGAATGGACAGCACGATTTAGATAAACTGAAACTTAGCGGGGGTTGAATGGGGCAGGAAGCTCAGGAGTGAATTGGGATAGTCCATGAGGATTTCAGCTACACAAGCCAGAACAGGAGCAAAGCTGATATTACAGAGTGGAAATTGGTGGCCTTAGCAAAGTCTCATCAAATCTGACCCCAAGGTTATGACTAGACTGGGTTAGTCTTTTAGATTAGATTACTTTACAGTGTGGAAACAGGCCCTTCGGCCCAACAAGTCCACACCGACCCGCCGAAGCGTAACCCACCCATACCCCTACATTTACTCCTTACCTAACACTACGGGCAATTTAGCATGGCCAATTCACCTGACCTGCATATCTTTGGACTGTGGGAGGAAACCGGAGTACCCGGAGGAAACCCACGCAGACACGGGGAGAACGTGCAAACTCCACACAGTCAGTCGCCTGAGGCGGGAATTGAACCCGGGTCTCTGGCGCTGCGAGGCAGCAGTGCTAACCACTGTGCCACCGTGCCACCCACAGGAGTGAATTAGAGTCTTTCCAGAGACAGGAGTGAAGTCAGTGGCTCGGGAATGGTGCAACACTCTCTCAGAGCTCAAAGCTCATACCTTGTAATAGTTGCCATCTCTATCAGTCCTTGGTACTGGGTCAGGGTTTGTTTGAGGTACCCTGTTGCCAATAATCCTCCTTTTTCCTCCATCTAGTGCTTAGTGGTACAGAGATAACAGTATAGAATATCTGCAGAACAGGCGCTACTCTTAGATAATGCTAAGGTTTATTGCATAAGACCAGTAAGTCTGGCAGAATTACTGGGATGTTAGTTAGCTGGTCTCTCCACTTCCTCTAAAAGCTGCAGTAGAACTCACTGTCTCCACGCCAGCATGTATGTAACAACATCAGCAGAATGAGTGGAACCAATGTAACATGAACATTAACCCCTTCAGATCTTATACCTTATACAATCAACAGATTTTGGAGCAAGAATGGAAAACTTGCTTTTCGTCTTTAAATTGCAGGAAATTTCAATTCATCCAGTCCTGGATGCTGGATAAGCTGAGAACTTGGTATCAGTGGAGGATGTAATAGAGCTGTGTGCTGGCAACACTCAGATAATGAGCATCATGTAGATGAAAAATAAAAGGAAACCAAGGACAGACAGTTGAAAGTCACTGGTCCAAAAGTGGAGAGGGCATCCAGTGTAAGTGATCAATGGAAGACAGTGATGTAGTAGAAGAAGCTCGGGTTATAGGTTCCAATCTCATTACAGCAGATGGTGAAATTCAATTAATCAATCTGGAATAAAAGGCTAGTCTGGTGATAACCACAAAATCATTGTCAATCGTCATTAAACCTATCAGGTTCACAAATGCCCTTTAGAGAAGGAAATCTGCTGACCTTACCTGGTCTAGCCTACACATGTCTCCAGATCCACAGCAATATCATTGACTCTGAACTGCTTTCTGAAATGGCTCAGCAACACATTCAGTTGCATGAAACCATTTACAAAGTCTGATAAACAAAATTAATCCAGACAAAACATCAGACATCGGCCAAAGCATTGGAAACCATAACAGCAAATCAACCCTATTAGTCCTGCAATGTCATTCTTACTAACAAATGAAAGCTTGTACTAAAACTGGGAGAGCTTTCCCACTGTCAATTAAAAAAACAGCTGCACGGTAATTTTTCTTGAGAATGACTATGTCTCAGGTAACACTCTCACCATCCTGAGGTATGTCCCGTCCCATCGATAGGATAGGTTGAGCAGAATTGGGGGACATCACCAGGAGTGGGTAAGCAGCATCAATACTAACTCAGTCGGTTGGATCCTCAAGGACCTAGCTATTGGAGTGGATAAGCAGCATCAATACTAACTCAGTCGGTTGGATCCTCAAGGACACAGCTACTGGAGTCCCTGAGTAAAGGCTACTCCTAGTTCTGAGGAAAGGTCACTCGACCTGACATGTTTAACAGATTCTGCCAGATCTGCTGAGCTTTTCCAGCAATTTCTGTTTTTGCTACTAGTTTGGGTCAGCAGTGGGTAGTGAGGGAACCAAGAAAAGGGGAGAGCTTACTTGACACCATCCTTGCCAGTCTCTGCTGGCTGCAGATCCATGGCAGCATTGGTAAGACTGTCCTTGGTTTCCTTCTATTTCTCACCTACGTGATGCCCATTATCTGAATGTTGACACCAGTTCTATTACATCCTACACTGATCCCAAATTCTCATGCAGCTTATCCAGCATCCAGGACTGCACAGTCCTGTGGAGACATAATCCTGCCTCCAATGTGGACGGACCATGATGCTAAATAGGATAGATATCTAACAATTCATGACTGAGCATCCATGAGGCACTGTGGGCCATTAGCTGCAGCAGAATTTTATTCAATACAATCTGCAACCTCATTGCCCCTGAACCTTACTCTATTATTACCATCAAGCCAAGGGATCGACCCTGGTTCAATGGAGAGTGCAAGAGGGCATGCCAGGTGCAGCACCAGGCATACCTGAAGATGAGGTGCCAACCTGGTGAAGCCACCAAACAGGACTACATGTATACCATGTAGATCTAAGTGATCACACATCCAACAGATCAGATCTAAGTTCTGCAGTCCTGTCACATCCAGTCATGAGTGATGGTGGACAAATAAACTCACTGAAGGAGGAGGCTCCACAGATATTCTGCTGGAAGAGCCCAGCACATCAGTACAAAGGTAAGGCTGAAGCATTTGCAACAATCTCCAGCCAGAAATGCTGAGGGGATGATCCATCTTGGTGTCCTCCAATGGCCCCCAGCATCAAAGATACAAGTCTTCAGCCAATTTGATTCACACCACGTGCTATCAAGAAATAGTTGGGGGCACTGAATACTGCAAAGGCTATGGGCCCTGACAACATTCCAGCAATATTACTGAAGACTTGTGCTCCAGAACTTGCTGCTCCCCTAGCCAAGCTGTTTCAGTACAGTTACAACACTGGCAGCTACCCAACAATGTGGAAAATTGCCCATGTATGTCCTGTACATAAAAAGCTGGACAAACCCAACCCGGCCAATTGGGTCTACTCTAGATCATCAATGCTATCAAAAAAGCACCTGCTCAACAACTGCACACTGACAGTCCATTTGGGTTCCTGGCCTCACTACAGCCTTGGTTCAAGCATGGACAAAAGAGCTGAATTCCAGAAGAGAAGTGAGTATATCTGTCCTTCACATCAAGGCCATATTCACTAAGTGCAGCAACAAGGAGCTCTAATAAAACTAGAATCAAATATAATCAGAGGAAAACTCTCTGCTGTTTGGGTCATACCTGAGACATAGATAGCTATTGTTCTAGGCAGTCTCAGCTTCAGCATGTCTCTGCAGGAGTTCCTCACGGTAGTGCCCTAGACCCAACCATCTTCAGCTCCTTCATCAACAACCTTCCCTCCATCATAAGGCCTGATGTGGCATAGTTACAAGGTCTGGACAAGTGGCAAGTAACATTTGCGCCACACAGATGCCAGGAAATGACCATCTGCAATAAGAAAGATTTGAGCTATTGCTCTTTTATGTTCAACTGAATCCCCTATTATCGACATCGAGATTTACCACTGACCTGAAACTGAACTGGATTACCCACACAAACACACTGGCGACAAGAGCAAGTCACAGGTGAGGAATACTATAGTGAGTAACTCACTTCCTGACTCCCCAAAGCCAGCCCACCATCTGAAAGGTGCAAGTCAGGAGTGTGATGGAATACTCCCCATAGCCAGGACAAAGCAGCAGCCTGATTGGCATATCCACAAACATCCACACCCTCCTCCACTGACACTCAGTATGCATTACTGCCACTATCTACAAGATGCAATGCAGAAACTCACCAAAGTTCCTTAGACATCAATTTCCAAACTCACAACCACAACAGACCTAGTGAGACAATGGCAGCAAATACATGAAAATATCACCATCAAGTTTCCCTCCAAGCTACTCACCATCCTGACTTGGAAATATATCACCCTTCCTTTAGTGGATCCAAATCTTGGAATTCCCTCCCACCAGCATTGTGAGTCCACCTACAACATAGGGACTGCACCAATCAAGAAGGCAGCTCACCATCATCTTCTCAAGGGCAACTCGGAATGGGCAATAAATGCTGGCCAGCCGATTATTCCCATGTTCCATAAAATTAAACAAAGTGAAAGTTGGTTTACAGCAGAGGAAAAAAACCTGTGAATTATCTTCAGTTGCTCTGACTGCAGCGAACAGTTTTAGAAAATGGGAGGAGAACCCGATGGGATCCAGTTAAATGCGGAAGTGGATGGTCAACAATTGCTCTGTCACGTTTGTTCAAGTTTGTATCCTTTGTTTTTAAAGGACAGAGCTAAGGCCCAAACTAAGGGGAACAGCTAGATTTGGAGAGGTTCATCGTTTGACTGTGTTCTTAGAGCATCAGAGATGGAGGTGAGAGCATAACTGAGTAAATCAGGAGCTGCAAAGTGTTACGGCAAATGGAGGATCAAAGGTTAGATTTTGAAATTTTGAAAATGCAAGTTTAAGGAGCTATACTGGGTAACAGTGTAATGTCACAGGCAACCAGTTGGTAAGTTCAAAACACAGGGAGGAACATACTGGAGAACATTAGGGTATATAGAGGGGTGAGCTGGGAAACAGTGGAGTATAGGCAAGGCACATTAGGGAGTGTAGTGCATGTAAGGGACACAATAAGGAGCAGTGGAATATACAGAAAGCCACACCAGGAATCTGAACAAACAGTAATATTTAGAGACACAGTTAGTTCAGCAGTTTATGGAAAGGACTCACTGTGGAGGAGTGGGATAAATAAGGCCCACACTCAAGGACCAAAGGTTATGGAGGATGCACTGAACAGCCAGAAGATACAAAGGGAACATACTCCAGTAGAGTGCCTTCGCATTCCAGCCTTGACTTAGCATGATCTACATCCCTGAGACCCTGTGTTTGCCTCTTCCCACTTGCTGACTTCCTGCCCACTGGAGGAAGATGTTGGGCTCCCTTCAATGCAGACTGCCATTCTATTCTCACACTCTCTGACCTGGTTATTATTGATTGGAGAATTCACCTGATATGCCTCATACACCCTTTTATTTGGGTTCATTATATTCTCAATCTCGCTTATCCAACAATGAGTTCTGTGTTTGATCCCCTGACCTTTCAGCTTTGGCATTTACACAGTCTGTGCCTGAAACACCACCTCCTCAAAGAGCAATCGTTGATCTATTAGTTTTCTTCACAGAGTTTTGAAGTAATTTTCCCTGGCTAGGGCTCCTCATCATCCTATTAAAATTAATCTTTCAATTTAGAAGTTCTACCTTGTAAGTTTCTTGCAGTTCTCCATTACGAATCAAAACTAAGAGATATAATGAATACTCTTCTCCAAATGTTCTCCCATAGCAACTTGTCCCCCTTCAGACACTTCAATCCCCCACACCAGACACTCCTTCCTCACTGGGTTCAGCAAATACTCATCAAGGAAATACTGAACCTAATTCTCAATCCGCCCAACTATGCTTTATTCTAACAATAATTTGGGTAATTAAATAATAATAATAAGTCAATCCCTCTATACTTAGAGTCATAGAGATGTACAGCGTGGAACCAGACCCTTCGGTCCGACCCGTCCATGCCGACCAGATATTCCAACACAACCTAGTCCCACCTGCCAGCACCCGGCCCATATCCCTCCAAACCCTTCCTATTCATATACCCATCCAAATGCCTCTTAAATGTTGCAATTGTACCAGCTTCCACCACATCCTCTGGCAGCTC
>NC_057742.1:40422389-40430470 GCF_004010195.1 Chiloscyllium plagiosum
GCAACACTCCCTAGGACCTTACCATTAAGTGTATAAGTCCTGCTAAGATTTCCTTTCCCAAAGTGCAGCACCTCGCATTTATCTGAATTAAACTGCATCTGCCACTTCTCAGCCCATTGGCCCATCTGGTCAAGATCCTGTTGTAATCGGAGGTAACCCTCTTTGTCTTGCGTATCTCGGTCATTTCACTGATGATTTATTTCTCCACCTTTGGATGTCTATCTCCCCAGATAAACCTGATCATTTTTGTTTCTCAGCTCTCTCCAAACAGATTCTGCCTAGTTCTGAACAAGGATCCCCGGACCCAAAACATTAACTCTGCCAGACCTGCTGAGTTTCTCCAGCAATTTGTTTTTTCTGCCTTTGCTCTCCCTCAAGGGCATTTTGTCTTTCTAATGCTAATGTCTACCCTAATCAGTCCTATTGCCTCACTGCCTTTCTCCTGAACTCTCTTTTCTGACCATGTTCTACCCCTGAATATAAAAGATTCAGTCCTCACTATTTTTAAGATATTTTTCTGTTATTGTCACCACATCAAAACCCTATGCACATTTTTGCTAGTAGTTTACCAACCTTATTAAGCACAACATACCTTTACATAACTGCATTGTAAGCCTGCCTCTCTCCTCTCAATCTGTCTAGTCTGCTCCTATGGTAATACCGGATTCTACAGTACAATCCAATGCAGCTTTATGGCACAATGGAATATAGAATTAACATACTAGAGAAGGAACATAGGGATGTAAAGAGATCAAAGTATAATGGACATTTCCCTTGTTAGTGTGGAGCACAGTGAATGTCTATTTAGGCTCTGTCTGCCTTTTCTTCCATCCGCACTTTGAGGGTTGGGCCATCAACTCCCATTGGATGGTCCACATTTATGGGCAAAGTGCTGCAGTGATCTTCAGTGGGATAGCTGACTAGGAGACTCTTCACCTGTCACTGCCTGTATTGAAAAGATTAACAGGCTGGCAACCAAACTGCTTGGCCATATGAACCACCCTACCATGATCAACACTCCTTGGTATCAGGCTCTAACCTAGAGCTTCACGTCTGGAAGCAGGGAGACTGCCCTTGCCTTACAAGAGTTCCCATGCTAATTTATTTATTAATGAATGTAATTTTCTGGATTTTTTTTTTGCTGAGTTTAAGGCAATTAGATTGCCACATAATTGTGATAAGTGATTTGTTTAGATATTGAAACTGATCTTGTTAATATTGAAACGTATTAGAGTTGATAGTTCAGAGAATCTGATGTAATTTTAGTATCAGATCAAATCAATACTGAACATGATGACTAATGCACTGATGTCAATGTTGAATTGTATGAATGTAAACGTGGGGTGCACTAGATGTATAGTTGTTCTGATTTTGGGAAAAGAAATCAGAAGATCCCAATAAAATTCGTCAACCTGACATGTTAATTCTGCCTGATCTGCTAAGTTTCTCCAGCATTCTGTTTTCATCCCAGGACTTTCTGGACTTTGCAGTAGGTTTAAACCACTCTTTAGGAGGCAATTGTTTCTATTATACGGAGAAAGGAAGGCACTTACCTTCTGAAGATGGTGTACTTTTTACATCAGAAGCATCTGAAACAGGCTCATCTGACAAAGGAGAAGAATCTGAAAGTGGATATATATCATTCAAAATACCAGAGAAATTTGTCACTTATCTGGCTCAGTTTTAAATCCATAATAGGTCTTTCAGGTTAAATTATCTTGATTATTAATTCAAATGAATATAATTAATTCGAGGGAGTTAATCCAGAGCAGTACTCTAAAACACTAATCCAGATATACAATGGAATCTAGCACACTAATCCAGATCAGTATAAGTACTGCAAGATTATAGAACTAACCTAAATCAATAGAACAATTACTGCAGCATTCATCTGAACTGTTAACATTAACTCAACTAGTAATCGGATCAGTATAATAATTTCTACTACACAAACACTGGTGAAGAGAGGAGAGGTGACAGCAACTGCCCTTGGCATTAAGGAGCTTTTGACCAAATGCAGCAAAACTCTCCACTGGTTGGAGCCACACCTATCACAGGAACATGGCTGTGGTTATTACAGGTCAGTTATCTCTGCTCCAGGATATCTCTTCAGGAGGTCCTCAGATTAGTGTCCTCAGCCCAACCACCTTCAGTTGTTTAATCATGGCCGTCCCTCTATCATAAGGTGAGGATTGGGGATGTTCATCGTGCAAATTTCAATGTTCAGCACCTTTTGCAACTTTTTCAAATAACGTAAAGACCCTGCCTTTGTACAGCAAAATTTGAGATAATGTTCAGGTTTAGGCTGACATGTGGAAAGTAACATTTCTGCCATACAAGTGCTAGTCAAAGACCCTATCCCACAAGAGAGAATTTAACGACCTGCTCTTGATATCCAATGACATCACCTTTGCTGAATACTCCACTGTCAACATACTGGGGTTATGATTGAGCAAACACTGAACTGGACTGACCATAAAAAGCACTGTGGGTAAAAGAGCAGGTCAGAGGCTAGGAAGCTTGCAGTGAGTAATGTGACAATGCTGCTCCATTAACATGGTTATGTTGTCGTTGGGTTTTTTCTTAGGGGTCGTAAAGGCAGAGGTTCCAATATGTCTGGGTTTATCTTCTTGAAGAAGCTTTTAAGTTTTTAATAAAATACTTGTACAATGAAAGGAGAGTGGCCAGTTCTCCCAGCTTAGCTTTTCTCTGGTTTGTTTTGTTTTCTGTAGTCTGGATGTTTTGCAGGTATGGGTCAAGTCTTAGCTGGGAACCCAGACAAACTGCTGGACCCAAAGAAGCAGCTCTATGCTGATCCTCTTCCTCTCTCTACAATCTCTCTTCTGTAATGACCTCTATTTGAATTTACCTTTTTTTTGCCAAGGGGGTGATTTTGGGCATGTTGCAAGTATTTGTAACAGCATCATTAGTTGCAATAGAGTCGAATGGGTTTTAAGGTAAGTGATGTTATTCTATATTTTGTTCTCTTTTGTTCATGATTAAGTAAACACAATTTTGTTTAAAACTGAGTGGTCAGGCCAGCTGCATCACTCCTGGAATATCTGCGTTACACCTGCTTAAAGCAACGAGAAAAGTTAGGGTCTGGGCTGCCTTCTTGAAATGCTTTGAGAGAGTCTGGCCTGGTCCATCACTGTAATTCACCTCCTGACTTCCCAAAGCCTATCTACCATCTATAAGACATAAGTCAGAAGGGTGATGAACCCTCTCCATTCAAGAAGCTTGACACCATCCAGGAGAATCAGCTCACTTGATAAGTTTACCATACATCACCTAAACATTCACTTTCTCCACTACCAATGTACAGTAGTAGCAGGTGTGGATAAATTACAAGGCGCATTGTAGTAGCTCACCAAGGCTGCTTAGGTAGCAACTTCTGAGCCAATGACTCAGTGAAGGACAAGGGCAGTTGACACATGGGAAAACATTTGGGATGGCACAGTGGCTCATGTTTAGCACTGCTGCCTCACAGCACCAGGGACCTGGGTTCAATTCCTGCTTCAGGCAACTGTCTGTGTGGAGTTTGCACATTTTCCCCGTATCTGCGAGGCTTTCCTCCGGGTGCTCTGGTTTCCTCCCACAATCAAAGATGTTTCCTCCCACAATCAAAGGTCAGGTGAATTGGCCATGCTAAATTGCCCATAGTGCTCAGGGATTGTAGGTTAGGTGCATTAGGGGGAGGGGGAATGGGTCTGGGTGGGATTTTGTTGGGCCAAAGGGCCTGTTTCCACACTGAAGGGATTTTTAAAAAACAAACCCACCACCTACAAGTCACATACCATCCTGGCTTGGAACTATGCCACTGTCCCTTCCGAATCTGCAGCGATTCGTGGAGGTAGGTCTTTCTCCAGGGTAATTAGGGATGGACAATAATTGCAGGTCTGACACCCACATCCTGTGTGAGTGAATTAAGAAGCAACAGATCAGTTGAAGAAGTTCTGCGACAATAATTCAGATCTGTTCCACTGGACTTGAGAAGTGGAATCACAATTTCAAAATTTGCAATCAGCACTAAATTTAACGCAATAATTTATGCAAAGGAGAACTGCAAAAGATTCAAAGACAAGATTGATAAACTTTCAGAATGGGCATGCAATTGGCAGATGACCGTCTGTATAACAGACAGGGAGAATAAGGAAGTCTACATACTTCTGAATGTCACTAGGATTGTTAACTACTGATTGTGATTCAGGTTAATAAAGCTATTTAAAAGGAAAAAACGTTTAGTTCTATAAGGCATTGAAAAGCAAAGAAAGTACATTAAATTCATATCAGAATATGATTGGATTATAGTTGTAGTACCAGGAACAGTTCTTATTTCCACATCATTAAGAGGATGCAGAGTATTGGAGATGTTGTAAAAATGATTTTGAAAAATGACACAAAAGTGAGGCTTTACTGATCAGGGAAAACTGAAGAGGCTGCAACTCTGTTATAGAGAAAACCTAGGGGGAACCATACAGAGGCTTTTAAAGTTTTGAAGAGTTCAATAAGGTAGATATAGAACTGATGTTTCCTCTTGTGGAAGAAACCAGTACCAGGGATTATAAGTATAAGATGCTAATAATATAATAAGAAACTAATTAAAAACATTTTTACTCAGCAAGTAGTGAGAATGTGGAACCTGCTGCCTTAGGAAGAAAAGAGAGACAAAAGGCAAACATAGTTTTAAGGCAAAGCTGCATAAAGACTTAAGGAAAGAATCAATAAAAAGATCCGTTGATTGAGTTAGATACTGAGCAATGAGAGGAATGTGATGAAGAAGGATGGGAGGATGTTCAGGTGAAGCATGGAGCTGTTGAGTTGAACGGCATGTTCTTGGGCTTCTGTGAGCCTGATATACAGGCAGTTCCCCTGGGTGAATAAATTGTCCAGATAGGTGAGCACATGCTGACTGGTGAGGGCAAACTCCATGGCAGTTGATGTATGCTTCCATTAAGCAAACAGACAGTGGTGATGGAAAAAGTGAGGACTGCAGATGCTGGAGATCAGAGCTGGAAATGTGTTGCTGGAAAAGCGCAGCAGGGCTTATGCCCGAAACGTCGATTCTCCTGTTCCCTGGATGCTGCCTGACCTGCTGCGCTTTTCCAGCAACACATTTCCAGACAGTGGTGATGGTTCAGTCGGACCCTAATGGGTGATTATGATACCGGTAATATCCGGTCAGGTAGTGATGAAGTAGGGCTCCCGAGCCGGGGCCTCACCCTTCTGCCAGTTATCCTTCTGTTTTCTTCTTTTCCTGTTTATTCTTCTTTCTCTTTTTGTTTCACTTACCTCTTGGTGAAGAACTCCATTGCGGTGACAGTGTTGGCAGCGGCAAGTGTGCCCAGCAGCGCGGACCCATGACAGTGAGGTGGGAGGCCGGCCTGGGGTTCCCAACACCATCTACGTCCAGTGCAGATTCACGGAGATGGCGGAGGCCGTGACTGGTTGGGGCCCGGTACAAAACTCGGCAGCATCAGCAGCGGCTGTGTTGGCGAGGTGGGCCCTGAGTGGACTCACGGTGATGGTGGCGGAGGTGAGTTTGGGACGGTGCAGTAGCCAGCAGCATTGATCCATCGAGGACTCAGTGACGAGGGGGTCAGTGGAGGGGAGATGGCACTGAAGAGTGGGCAGCTTGCGTTTCAGGGGTGGCATGATGAAGGAGATTTGTGCCTGGTCACCAGCCCCATAAGAGAGCACACAACAAGAACGACTGTCAAAGTGGACATTCTCTTGATTTCTTCATTTTTCTGCATTTATGTTCCATCTTTTGGTTATTTTTCTGTGTTTTTAAGATGGTGTCAAAGAGTGGTAACATTATGGAACACTTTTCATTGTATTTTGCAATAAGATACACATGATGATAAATAAACAAAATCTAAAACTACAGTATGGAACCAAGCCATTCGGCCCATCTGTTTGAAGCTACTGCCTGTGCTCTTGCATGATCTTGTTAGTTGGTGGTTGTAGTAATGATCTTAGGTCAGGGTACAAGGAGACGTAAGTCAGATCCCAACTTTCTTTCGGGCTCATCATAAGTTGCAATGGGACAGGCGTAAAACAAGCTTTCGACTTGCTGTCACATATATGACATGATCACACATAAACCCAACCCCACTCCACTGCTCTCAGACCTGAAATCTGATGGTGTTCTGGATGTGAAAATATGACTGCGTGAGGCAGAAAAGACAACCCATGCCTGGGGTGCCTGTGAGCTGACAGAGGAACCCCTTTTTAATACAGACAATTGATTTGTGATAAAAAGCTGAGTTCTGACCTGGTGGACAGGTGCCTGCCACTGTCTGTAACATACAGCAATGGTGAACCTTTTCTGCGTTTCCCTCTCCACTATGTACGAGCTGGGGTGGGGCACAATGGCTGCACAAAGCCACAGCAAGAGAATCACCTTCGGTTTTGTCGGTTGTGGGGATGTCTTGCACTGGAACAAGAAAACCGAAAGATCCTTTCTGGAGTGGATTCTCTCGATGTAATTGAAGCTTTTCAAACCAGAGAGCAGGTCACCAAGGGTTACAGAATTAGCTCTGTCTAAATTGGTTCCGTCTGTTTGAGGATGCTTTAGCAGCATTAATCTGCAGGAAAAGCATTTCAAAGCTGCGACCAATTGCACACAAAAGCTCATTCTGAAAAAATTGTAGCAACTGCAGCCCTGGCATATATGTCAGTATTTGCTAGAATATTCCAGCACTGGCTGCAGCAACGCCCTGAGCCATCTGTGCTTAACTCTGCTGCTTCCACCCATCTGAGAAAGAAAACCAATTCATAACAAAGCCCCTTTTTCTTCACTGACCTTTAGTCGCTTGGTTTGCTGCCCCAAACTGCGTTGCTGCGGTTACCCCAACTCCATTCTCGTTCACCTCGGGGAGGCCCGGTGCTGGTTTATTGTCCCTATCTTGGTCGACACACAGACTGTGCTCTCCACTAACCACTGTCTCCATCTCTGCTGCAGCTTGATCGGGTTCTCCTGATGAGTTGTGCAGGGGCTTGTTACACTGCACTGGTACTGATGCTCAGCTATTCCCACACAGATTCAGCCTGAAAGAGAGGGGGAGGGGAGAGGGATCAGCTACACCTCCATATTCATGATTAGTGCAGAACGGCACAGGATTTCTTTGCTAACGATGGATCTCCTTTAAATTCACTGCAGAACAGCATTCCATTACACGACATTCCCCATTATACACAAGTCTCTAACCCTGTCTCCATCTGCCACATTGTCAGCTTGCCAGAAAAATTCAGCCCTGCAATATCCACAAAGCTGCAGAAAGAGACAAAGCTTTGTGCCCTTTCCAGAAACATCGAAATACTGACTCCTGCGAAGGGCCAGAAATCTGTATCGTTTCTGGTTCAGTCTTAAAGGAATATTTCACACCGATGGCAAGGTCCAGTGATGTAGACCCACAGACCGTTTCCAGGGCTCATTCATTCTGTGCCCTTTACAGGGACACACACCCCACTTGCCCACAACACTCCCTTTTCAGGATTAGCCACAAAGCCAGCAATTGACCTGATTCAGCAGTGACAGAGCAGGCAGTTCAAGTCCCTGAGTCGGGTTTCAGCCTTGCTTCCAGACTTAGCTGTGTAAACACACCACTATTCAGTTTCATTATTTCTACTGCTGAGCAGATCAGCCTGCCCCTAAGACTGAGAGTGAACCGTCCATGTTGATATTGAGCTCTATAGGACCACCAAGTCTAGTACTGAACCATACAGATCAGTACTGAATTGCTGAGTCCAATAATAAGCCCCAAGGGGGCAGGAAAGAGCTGCCAGACTAATGCCGAGACCCAGAAACCAGGAGAGAAGCACCCAGTCAGATATTCGGCCTCACGGGCTGGACGAGAATCAGAGTGTGCCCAATGCTCCCAGCTCTCTCTTGGATAATCTCAACACAACAGCCGCTGAGATGGAGCTCTGGTTCACCATGATCCGGTGAGCTAGCAGCAGAAATGTCAGCCAGGCTCCGTGCTCTGACCATATTCAAAGCACTGTGGGGCGGCACGGTGGCTCAGTGGTTAGCACTGCTGCCTCACAATACCAGGGACCTGGGTTCGATTCCAGCC
>NC_057742.1:40431251-40460670 GCF_004010195.1 Chiloscyllium plagiosum
GCTGACTCTCACTAGGGTACAGTCCCACACACACACGCTGACTCTCACTGGGGTACAGTCCCACACACACACGCTGACTCTCACTAGAGTACAGTCCCACACACACACGCTGACTCTCACTGGCGTACAGTCCCACACACACACGCTGACTCTCACTGGGGTACAGTCCCATACACACACACTGACTCTCACTAGGGTACAGTCACACACACTGGCTCCGACTGGGGTACAGTCCCACACACACATGCTGACTCTCTCACTGGAGTACAGTCCCATACACACACGCTGACTCTCACTAGGGTACAGTCCCACACACACATGCTGACTCTCTCACTGGGGTACAGTCCCACACACACACACTGGCTCTCACTAGGGTACAGTCCCACACACACACACTGGCTCTGACTGGGGTACAGTCCCACACACACACGCTGACTCTCACTAGGGTACAGTCCCACACCCACACTGACTCTCTCTGGGGTACTGTCCCACACACACACACCCTGACTCTCACTGGGGTACAGTTCCACAAACACACTGACTCTCTCTGGGGTACTGTCCCACACACACACACCCTGACTCTCACTAGGGTACAGTCCCACACACACACTGACTCTCTCTGGGGTACTGTCCCACACACACACACCCTGACTCTCACTGGGGTACAGTTTCACAAACACACACCCTGGCTCTCACTGGGGTACAGTCCCACACACACATACTGACTATCACTGGGATACAGTCTCATACACACAGTGACTCTCACTGGGATACAGTCCCACACACACACACTGACACTCACTGCAGGAATATCCCCCCTAAGTACAACTGTAATACTATCCTTTATCAAAAATGCCACTCCTCATTGCTCTCTTGCCCCCCCCCCCCCGCCCCATCCTTCCTGTCGCATTTGTATCCTGGAATATTAAGCTGCCAGTCCTGTCCATCCCTGAGCCACGTTTCTGTAATTGCTACGATATTCCAGTCCCTTTTTCCTAACCATCCCCGAGTTAATCTGCCTTCCCTTTTAGGCCTCTTTCATTGAAATAAATGCAGTTTAATTTATCAGTCCTACCTTGTTCTCCGCTTTGTCCCTGACTGTTTGACTCACTTCTTTTCTCAACTGTACCAGTCTCGGATTGATCTCTTTCCTCACTATTACTCCCTGGGTCCCACCACCTCTTTTTCCCCCACCACATTACTAGGTTAAATCCTCCTGAGCACCTCTTGCAAATCCCCCCGCCAATATATTAGTCCCCTTCCAATTCAGGTGCAATCCGTCCTTCTTGCACAGGTCACTTCTACCTCAGAAGACATCCCAATGATCCAAAAATTTGAACCCTTCTCTCACACACCAGCTCCTCAGCCACGCATTCATCTGCTCGATCCTCTTATTCCTACCCTCACTAGCTCGCAGCACCAGGAGTAATCCAGATATTACTACTCTCGAGTACCTCCTTTCAGTCCCACACATAGCCACTGACTCTCACTGGGGTACAGTCCCCCACACACACTGACTCGCACTGGGGTACAGTCCCACACACACACAGTGACTCTCACTGGGGTACAGTCCCCCCCACACACAATGACTCTCACTGGGGTACAATGTCACACACAGCCACTGACTCTCACTGGGGTACAGTCCCCCACACACACTGACTCGCACTGGGGTACAATGCCACACACACACACTGACTCGCACTGGGATACAGTGCCACACACACACACTGACTCGCGCTAGGGTACAGTCCCACACACACACGCTGACTCTCACTGGGGTACAGTCCCACACACACACACTGACTCTCGCTAGGGTACAGTCACACACACACACACACTGGCTCTGACTAGGGTACAGTCCCACGCACACATGCTGACTCTCACTAGGGTACAGTCCCACACACACTGTGGATCGATGAAGGAGGAGGAAGAGGTTAAGTCAGTTTGATAGGAAGAAAAGGCAAGGCCAGGTTAACAAAGTGTATTTATTTCAAAGCAAGGAGTATATTGGGTAAAGCAGATGAGCTTAGGACCTGGATTAGTTCAATGTTACTACAATGTTACTATTACAGAAACCTGGTTGAGAAAAGGACAGGTTTAGCAGCTCAATGTTCCAGCGTTTAAATATTTAGGGTGTGATAGAGAGGCATGTAGAAGGGGTGAGGGAGTTGCATTACTGATTAAGGAAAATGTCACAGCTGCCCTAAGAGTGGACATGCTGAAGGGCTCATCCAGTGAGGCCATATTGGCAGAACTCAGGAATATGAAAGGTGCAATCACTATGATGGGTTTATACTATAGTCCTCCGAATAGCCAGGCAGAAATAGAACCACAGATATGTAAACAGATCATGGAAAGACATGTTGTAGTGGGTGATTTTAACTTCCCCAATATTGACTGGGACTGGATTAGTGCCAGGGGCTTGGATGGGTCAGACTTTGTCAAGTGCTTTGTGAAACAATATGTAGATAGTCCAACTAGGGAAGGAGCCTGGCCAGGTGATTGAAGATTCAGTAGGGGAGCATTTTGGAAATAGTGATCATAATTCCTTAAGTTTTAGGTGGTTTATAGATAAGAATAAATCCATCAAGTGCATGTGCTAAATTGTGGGAAGGATAATTATAACAGTATTAAGGAGGAACTGGAGAAATCAGGTATGGAGCACATGTTTGAGGGTAAATCCATTTCTGACATGGAGGAGTTTTTTTAATGGTCAGTTGATCAGAGTTCAGGATTAGCACGTTCCAATCTGGATGAAAGATAAGAATGGAAATACTTTGGAACTCTGGATGGCATAAGATTTTGGATGTTTAGCTAATAAAAAAGGAAGCGTATGTAAGTTTCAGCAAACTGAGATCAGACAAGGCCCTTGATGAGTATAAAGGAAGCAGGTCATGAAACTGTAGAATCCTTACAGCATGGAAGCAGACCATATCCCATCGAGTCCATGCTGACCCTCCAAACAGCATCCTACTCCCTATCCCTGTAACCTTACATTCCCCATGGCTAATCCACTTAGCCTGCACATCCTTGGACACGAGGCAGTTTAGCATGGCCAAAACACTATCTTCAGTGCACCTGGAGGAAACCCACACAGACACAGGGAGAACATACAAATTCCACACAGTCTGTCACCCGAGGATGGAATTGAACCCAGGTCCCTGGTGCTATAGTACTAACCACTGAGCCACCCGTCCTGGGCACTTGGGATTAAGGAGAATCCCAAGGCATTTTACACATGTACTAGGAGCAAGAAGGTAGTTGGAGAAAAGGTAGGCCCACAAAGGAGGAAATTTATATGTAGAGCCAGCAAATACTTCACATCAGTATTCACCAAAAAGAAGAACATGGATAGCACGGTAAGATTAGGGAGTGGTATGCTGACATTCTAGGGCATGTCGATATTAAGGAGGAGGTGTTATTGGGTACCTTGAAAAACATTAAGGAAGGTAAGCCCCTAGGGCCTGATGGGATCTATCCCAGAATACTGAGGGAAGGAAGGTTTGAGATTGCTCAGGCCTTGGCAGAGATCTTCCTATCCACTTTAGCCATAGGTGAGGTCCCAGAAGACTGGAGAATAGCCAATGTCATTCCTTTATTTAAGAAGGGATAATCCAGGAAATTATAGGCTGGTGATCTTTACATCAGTAGTAGAATAATTACTGAAGAATATTCTCAGTGACAGGATTTACATGCATTAGATAAGTGATCTGTAAACAGGGACAGAGTGTAATATAATAAAGTTGGCAGATGATACAAAAATAGGAAAGCAGGCAGTGATGAGGAGATAAAGAATTTACAGATGGATATTGATGGACTAGGAGAATGATGCAGAACCTGGCAGGTGGTGTTTAATGTGGGTGTGAGGTTGTCCATTTTGGCTGGAAAAATAAAAGGGCAAATTATTATTTAAATGGGAAGCAGATTCAAAATGGGAGGCATCAGTGCAGAGGGATCTGGGAATCTGGGAATCACAGGAAGTGGGTATGCAGATGCAGTATATAATAAGGCAAATGGAATCCTGCATTTATTGCAAAAAGACTGGATTACAAGACTAAAAAAAGTGTTGTTACAATTTTATAAGGCATTGATGAGACCACACCTGGAGTACTGTGACCAGTTCTGGTCTCCTTAATTGAGGAAGGATGTAATGGCAATGGAGGCAGTTCACCAGATTAATTCCAGGGATGAAAAGGCTGCCATATGAGGAGCAGCTGAATATTCGCTCGAGTTCAGAAAAATGAGGGGGGATATGATTAAGGTATACAAGATGCTAAAGAGGATTGATAAGGTGGACGTTGAAGAGATGCTTCTCCTTGTGGGACAGTCTCAAACAAGAGGATATAGCTATAGAGTGAGAGGAGGTCGGTTCAAAACTGTGATCAGAAGAAACTACTTCTTTCAGAGAGTTGTGAATCTGTGGAACTCATTTCCAATCAACAGATTTAGAAAAAGAAATAGAGATGTTTCTGATGAAAAGCAGGATAAAGGGTATGAGGATTAGGCAGGAAGGTGGAGTTGAGGCCAGGATAATGTTAGCCATGATCATGTTAAACAGCGGGTTTGAAGGGCTGAATTGCCTACTCCCATTCCTAGTTCCTATATTCCTCTATCAGAAAAGAATGGACTTACAAGGAGTAGCCAGCATGACTTTGAGTGCGGAGGCCATGTCTCACCAATTTGATTGAGTTTTTTTGAGGATGTGACATAGATGATTGATGAGGATAGGGCAGTTGATGTTGTCTACATGGGACTTTTAATACAGAATTTGACAAGGTCCCTCATGATAGGCTGATCCAGAAGACTAAGTCGCTTGGGATCCGTGGTGAGTTGGCAAGTTGGATACAAAATTGCCTTGGTCACAGAAGACAGAGGGTAGTGGTGGAGGGATGTTTCTCTGACTAGAGGTCTATGACCATGGTTTTGTTAGATTAGATTAGATTCCCTACAGTGTGGAAACAGGCCCTTCGGCCCAACCAGTCCACGCTGACCCTCCGAAGAGTAACCCACCTAGACACATTTCCCTCTGACTAATGCACCTAACACTATGGGCAATTTAGTATGGCCAATTCACCTGACCTGCACATCTTTGGACTGTGGGAGGAAACCGGAGCACCCGAAGGAAACCCATGCAGACACGGGGAGAATGTGCAAACTCCACACAGACAATCGCCCGAGGCAGGAATTGAACCTGGGTCCCTGATGCTGTGAGGCTGCAGTGCTAACCACTGAGCCACCATATCACCCCCATGGTATTCCACAAGTATCAGTGCTGGGACCTCTGTTTGTAATACATATAAATGATATGGATGAAAATGTAGGTGGTCTAATTAGGAAGTTGGAAAAGATTACATGAAAATAAGTGGAAGTGTAGATAGTGATAAAGGTTGTCAAAGCATAGAGCAAGATTTAGATTAGTTGGAAAGTTGGACAGAGAAATGGCAGGTGGAGTTTAACCAGGGTGAGCATTTTGGGAGGTCAAATGCAAGAAGAGAACATACAGTAACTGGCAGGACCCGTAGGAGGCTGATGTAAAGAGGGATCTTGGGGGTGCAAGTCCATAGTTCCCTGAAAATAGCAACACAAGGGGGCATCAGTTGGGACATTGAGCATAAAAGATAGCAAGTCATGCTGCAGTCGTATAAGACTTTAGTGAGGCCACGTTTCAAGTATTGTATGTAATTCTGGTCACCACACTATAGGAAAGCTGTGGAGAGGGTGCGAAAGAAGTTTACCAGGACATTGCCTGGATTGGAGAGTGTTAGCTATAAGGAAAGTTTGGACAAACTTAGATTGTTATCACAAGAATGTCAGAGGCTGAGGAGCAATCTAATAGAGTGTTAACATTATGAGAGGCATGGATAGAGTGGACAGTCAGTCTTTTTCCCAGAGTAGAAACTTCAAATATTTGCAAGCATAGACTTAAGGTGAGAGGGGGGTAAGTTAAACGAGATGGGTGAGGCACGTTTTTTTACACAGGGTAGTAGGTATGTGTGGGTGGGTAGTAGGTGCCTGGAACGCACTGGCAGGAGAGCTGGTAGAAGCAAATACAATAGTAATGTTTCAGAGACATTTAGACTGACACGTGAACAGGCAGAGAATACTGGGATACAGACCACATGCAGGCAGATGGGATTAGTTTAAAATGGCATCATGGTCAGCGTTGAGATGTTGGGCCTGAAGGGCCTGTTCCCGTGCTGTACTGCTCTATGACTCTAACTGGGGCAATGATCTCACACACATTTGACTCTCACTGGGATACAGATCCCACACAAACTAACTCTAACTTCAACATATACTGGCTCTCTCTGGGGTTTTTGATTAGATTAGATTCCCTACAGTGTGGAAACAGGCCCTTCGGCCCAACCAGTCCACACCGACCCTCCAAAGAGTAATCCACCCAGACCCATTTCCCACTGACTGATGCACCTAACACGACGGGCAACTTAGCATGGCCAATTCACCTGGCTTGCACATCTTTGGGTTCAGGTCACACACACTGTCTCTCACTGAGGCAAAGGTCCTGCACAAACTAACCCTTCCTGTGCTCGGTTTCCGTACAAACCAACTCTCATTGGGGTATGGGTTCTCCTGATTCACACTGATTCTCACTGGAGTACAGTGCCACACACACTGACTCTCATTGGGGAACAGGCTTCCACACACACTGACTCTCATTGGGTTAGGTGTCCCATATACACACCGACCCTCACTGGGGAACAGTCCCCCACACCCAGACTCTCACTGGGAAACAGTCCCACACACACAGACTCTCACTGGGGAACAGTCCCCCACATCCAGACTCTCACTGGGGAACAGTCCCACACACACAGACTGTCACTGGGGAACAGTCCCCCACACACAGACTCTCACTGGGGAACAGTCCCCCACATCCAGACTCTCACTGGGGAACAGTCCCCCACATCCAGACTCTCACTGGGGAACAGTCCCCCACATCCAGACTCTCACTGGGGAACAGTCCCCCACATCCAGACTCTCACTGGGGAACAGTCCCCCACATCCAGACTCTCACTGGGGAACAGTCCCCCACATCCAGACTCTCACTGGGGAACAGTCCCCCACATCCAGACTCTCACTGGGGAACAGTCCCCCACATCCAGACTCTCACTGGGGAACAGTCCCCCACATCCAGACTCTCACTGGGGAACAGTCCCCCACATCCAGACTCTCACTGGGGAACAGTCCCCCCTCTCTCCCACCCCCCACCACACACACACACACACAGGAGCAGTCCCACACACACACACTGACTCTCACTGGGTTAGGTGTTCCACACACACACACACACTGACTCTCACTGGGTTAGGTGTCCCACACACATACACACACACTGACTCTCACTGGGTTAGGTGTCCCACACACACACACACAGGAGCAGTCCCACACACACACACTGACTCTCACTGGGTTAGGTGTCCCATACATATAGAAACACAACAACATAGAAGCCAGTAGGAGGAATAAGGCTATTCAACCACTCCAGCCTGCTCTGCCACTCATTATGATTGTGGCTGATCACCATGCTCAATACCTTAGTCCTGCCTTCACCTGCCCCCCTACACATTAACAGCACAGAGGTGGAACTAGTAGAGAGTGTCTTGGGAGTGGTCATCCACAACAAGATTTCTTGGACTCTTCATGTGGACGCACTGGTTACAAAGGCCCAACAACATCTCTTCTTCCTCAGGCAGCTGAGGAAATTTGACATGACGGTATATACCCGTGCCAACTTTTATAGGTACACCATCAAGAGCATTCTGTCGGATGTATCACTAAATGGGTATGCCAACTGTACCATTCAAGATCGGAGACGGTTAAAGAGAGTAGTAAACTCGGCTCGGACAATCACAAAGGCCAACCTCCCATCTACAGAATCCATCTACCAGGCCCGCTGTCAAGGAAAGGCCACCAGCATTCTCAAAGATCCATCCCACCCTGTCAATGTTTTTCTACAACCTCAACCATCTGGGAGAAGGTACAGAAGCCTGAACACATGCACCAGCCGGTTTCAAAACAGTTCCGACCCTCCTGTTGTTAGAATACTGAATGGACTCACAAACTATTAACATTCATCTGTACCTGTGTTTTGGTTTTTGCCACTTATCTGTGCTACTTAACTCTGTGATCTGCCTGTATTGCTCACAAGACAAAGCTTTTCACTGTGCCTCAGTACACATGACAATCAATTCAATTCATGTCCATCCCCTCAAAATCCCTTTATCTGTTTAGTCACAATAGCTATGCCTAACTCCTTCTTGAAAACACAATGTTTTGGTCTCAACCACTTTCTATGGTATTGAATTTGACGGAATTACTACTCTCTGATGAAGAAATTTTTCTTCACTTCAGTTCCCTAAGATTTAGCTCATAGCCTTAAACTATGAGCCTTGGTCCTGGACTTCTGCAGCGTCAGGAACATCCTTCCTGCAACTAACCAAACTTAATCAATCTCTTGGTTCTTCTTTGCCGACTTCGAAACTGTTCCCAATCCTCAGACCTATTTTTTTTTTGCCAATTTTGTGTATCTTTTTTGTATTTAATATTTAACTTCCCTTATAAGATGTGGTATGGCCACTGCTCTCCTTGCATGCTTACGCCACACAGGAATAAACAATTTTTGCAGTTCACCCATTCACTCTTTGAATGTTTGCCATTGCCTATCCAGTGTTATCCCTTTCAATACCCTACATCATACCCAACTCATGCCTCATACCATCGCAGTTTCCCTTCTTAAGATTCAGGACTCTCATCTTAGAATCAAACTACCTCAATTCTCCATCTTGATAAAGAATTCTACCATATTATGATTGGTCATTCCCAAGGGGTCGCCGGCAACTACATTGCAAATTCATCTGACTCTCACTGGGATACAGTCCCACACACATCGTCTCTCACTGGGGTACAGTCCCACACACACCCACACTGACTCTCACTGGGATACAGTCCCACACACACACACTGACTCTCACTGGGGTACAGTCCCACACACACACTGACTCTCACTGAAGTGTGGCTCCGTGAACCCTCTGTTTCCTGTGCTCCCTGAGCGGGCTTGCGGTGGGGAAGCAGCGTCGGGGCCCGAGTCTGGGCCAACGGAGTGAGCACAGGGACAGGGGCTGCTCCAAGTCTCTCCTGTTGGACATGTCTCTGTGTGTTTCTACAGACTGTGTTTCTCAGGACACTGTGAAACTTCCAGAAAAAAAAGCCCCACCCCCCAAGGGATCAATGTCTGGCTGCAGAATGGAGCTGTTTTTCTCTGCTATCTGGGGCTGGCACACACACTGAGAGGATTGAGCGAGAGCGGCGTGTGTTGCAGTAACCTGGGCAGCGACCCCGCACAGCGTGAGGTAGCAAACTGGGGCGATAGGTGTACTCACTGTGCAAGCTCCGGTTCAATCTGACCCACAACGGGGGCTCTCTGTGGGAGCTGATCATCCAGGCAGTACACACACACAGGCCTTGACCATCAGACACAGAGGGGGGAGAAAGAGAGAGAGACAGCAGCGAGTGGGTGTGTTCACTGCTGAGCTCTGCCAAGCATTAGATAAGTGTCTATTATGGGCTGGGCTCGCTTACAGATAAAAAGGCAGGAACTGCCCTGGGGTAGACCGCAAGCTCGGATCTAACGGGGCTCTGACACGCCGTCCCAATCAATGCAGCAAACCAGGGGAAGGGGGAAACTAACAGGGCTCTCCTAACAAACCAAAACCCACAGGCACCTCCGTGCAGTCAACGGGCAGAAGCTGGAAGAGCCTGGACCACCTCCAACCGCAGGATGGTGCCTGTGGCAGGAATGCTGAGCACAGGGCGAGCAGAGGATCAGTCTTACCGGCTGGCCCCTGCCTCACATAGAGCTCCACCTCACTCATCAGGACCCCACTAACACAAGCCGTGGGGCCAGCAACCCAAGACTGCACAATGGGCCGAGGAATGGCAGGTGAAGTTTAGCTTAGATAAATGTGAGGTGCTGCATTTTGGAAAGGCAAATCAGGGTAGGACATGCTTAATGGTAAGGTCCTAGTGTTGCTGAATGAAGAGACCTGGGAGTGCAGGTTCATAGCCCCTTGAAAGTGGGATCTCAGTTGAGAGGATAGTGAAAAAGGTGTATGGTATGCTTTCCTTTATTGGTCAGGGCATTGAGTATCGAAATTAGGAACTCTCTCTTCCTGACGAAGGTCTCTGGCCGGAAACATTGGATTTTCCTGCACCTTGGATGCTGCCTGACCTGCTGTGCTATACCAACACCACATGCTCAACTCTGACCTCCAGCATCTGCAGACCTCACTGTCTACATATAGGAGTTAGGAGGTCATGTTGTGGCTGTACAGGAGAGTGGTTTGGCCACTTTTGGAATATTACATGCAATTCTGGTTTCCTTCCTATCCGAAGGATGTTGTGAAACCTAAAAGGGTTCAGAAAAGATTTACAAGGATGTTGCCAGAGTTGGAGGATTTGAGCTACGGGGAGAGGCTGAATAGGCTGGGGCTATTTTCCCTGGAGTATTGGAGGCTGAGGGGTGACCTTATAGAGGTTTACAAAATTATGAGGGGCATGGATACAGTAAATAGACAAAATCTTTTCCCTGGGGTAGCAGAGTCCAGAACTAGAGGGCATAGGTTTAGGGTGAGAGGGGAAAGATATAAAAGGGACCTAAAGGGAAACTTTTTCACGCAGAGGGTGGTGCGTGTATGGAATGAGCTGCCAGAGGAAGTGGTGGAGGCTGGTACAATTGCAACATTTAAAAGGCATTGGGTGAGTATATGAACAGGAAAAGTTTGGAGGATATGGGCTGGGTGCTGGCAAATGGGACTAGATTGGGTTAGGTTATCTGGTTGGCATGGACGAGTTGGACTGAAGGATCTGTTTCTGTACTTTACATCTCTGTGACTCTATGACCTGGGCGTTGAAACTGGAGCTGTGCCCCACCTAAATGTTGCCTGGATCAATGTGGGAATCCTTTGGAACGGACAGGTCCCTGTATCATTGGAGCAGATTATGGTACTCAATCCATGGATGACCCAGTGCTCCTGGGTATAGGTGCTGGATCTGAAAATTTTGTGGAAACAAAGCTGTTGTGTGGTCTGCAGGTGTCAGATTGTGGCAGTCTGCCTGTCACCCCTCACCTGTCCTCCCCAACATCCATATTGGCAGCTAAACCACCCACATTCTCATAGCCTTTCAAAAGATCAATAGAAACCCAATTCCTTAAGGATGAAAATGTGAACAAGACTATTGACCAATCTCTGCCTTAATTCAATTTCCCTGCCTGTGCTCCATATCCTGATTCAAAGAACAAAGAACATTACAGCACAGGAAAAGGTCCTTTGCCCCTGCAAGCCTGCGCTAATCCAGATCCTCTATCAAAACCTGCCGTCTATTTTCCAAGGATCTGTATCCCTTTGCTCCGTGCCCATTCATATATCTCTCTAGATACATCTTGAATGATGCTATCGTGCCTGCCTCTATCACCTCCGCTAGCAACCCACCACTCTCTGTGTAAAGAATTTTCCACGCGTATCTCCCTTAAACCTTTCCCCTCTCACATTGAACTCATGACCCCTAGTAATTGAGTCCCCCACTCTGGGAAAAAGTTTCTTGGAATCCACCCTGTCTATACCTCATGATTTTGTAAACCTCATTCAGGTCCTCCCTCAACCTCCGTCTTTCTAATGAAAATAGCCCTAATCTACCCAACCTGTCTCCGTAGCTACCGCTCTCCATACCAGGCAACATCCTGGTGAGCCTCCTCTGCATCCTCTCCAAACCATCCACATCCTTTTGTTAATGTGGCAACCAGAACTGTATGCAGTATTCCTAATGTGGCCGAACCAAATTCTTATACAACTGTAAACTGACCGGCCAACTCTTGTACTTAATACCCCTTCCAATGAAGGAAAGCATGCTGTATGCCTTCTTGATCACTCTACTGACAAATTCCTTATAGAATTTATCATACTCAGCTTTGAAGTCTCCAATTTTATTCATAGTGTTATAGTTTTCTCGTCTCAATTGTGTAATGTTATGATCAAACCCCAGGCAAGGTTCCAGACAGATACAACATATCTGTTGGTGGGCGGCACGGTGGCACAGTGGTTAGCACTGCTGCGTAGGGGTATGGGTGGGTTGTGCTTCGGTGGGTCGGTGTGGACTTGTTGGGCTGAAGGGCCTGTTTCTACACTGTAATGTAATGTAATCTAATGTAATCTAATCTAATCTAATCTAAAATAGAGATGTACAGCACAGAAACAGACCCTTCTGTCCAACTCGTCTATGCTGACCAGATATCCCAACCTAATCTAGTCCCATCTGCCTGCAATTGGTCCATATCCCTCTGAATCTTTCCTATTCATAAATCCATCCAAATGCCTCTTAAATGCTGTAATTGTACCAGCCTCCATCACTTCCTCTGGCAGCTCATTCCACACATGCACCATTCTTTGCATGAAAAAGTTGCCCAATTGATCACTTTTAAATCTTGCCCCTCTCACCGTAAACCTGTGCCCTCTAGTTCTGGACTCCCCCACCCCAGGAAAAAGACCTTGTCTATTTGTCCTATCCATGCCCCTCATGATTTTATAAACCTCTATAAAGGTCACCTCTCAGGGAAAACATCCCCGGCCAATCAGCCTCTACCTATAGCTCAAACCCTCCAACCCTGGCAACATCCTTTTAAATCTTTTCTGAACTCTTTTAAGTTTCACAACATCCTTCCTAGAGGAGGGAAACCAGAATTGCGCACAATATTCCAAAAGTGGCCTAACCAATGAACTGTGCAGCCACAACATATACTCCTATACTCAATGCTCTGACCAATAAAGGAAAGCATATCAAACGCCTCCTTCACTATCCAGTCTACCTGCCACTCCACTTTCAAGGACCTATGGACCTACACTCCCAGTTCTCTTTGTTCAGCAACACTCCCCAGGACCTTACCATTAATTGTATAAATCCTGCTGTGATTTGCCTTTCCAAAATGCAGCTCCTCACATTTACCTAATTCAAATAGCCAAACTCATTAAGTTCCTGGGTGAGGAGGGATGAACTGGCTCCCCTTCTTGTTCATCTACCTCCTTGGTTGGTCACTTCAAGATTAATTTATAAAGGATCTCTCCCTTGTGGATGCCTTTCACCTGGACCAAATGAATTGATGCTTTAAAAGGGGCAGATTTAACCAGGCTGTTTTCAGTTAACTAGAGAGTGAGTTTGTTAATTATTAAACATGAAAAGAAAGAATCATGGTGGCATTATACCCAACACAGGTTAGGAATAAGAAGTGAGCCCAAAGAAAGATTAAAGTTAAAAGAGAAATGAATCAGTTGGAAGTTTACTTGCTGAGCTGGTAGATTTGTCCTCAGATGTTTCGTCACCATACTAGGTAACATCATCAGTGAGCCTCCGATGAAACTCTGGTGTTCTGTCCCACTTGCTATTTATCTGTCTCAGTTTGTTGTGGTGTATGAAATCACTTCCGGTTCTGTTTGAGTGGTTGGAGAATGGGGTCCAAATCAATATGTTTGTTAATGGAGTTCCAGTTTGAATACCAGGCCTCTAGGAGTTCCTGTGCATATCTTTGTGTAGCCTGTCCCAGGATGGATGCATTGTCCTAACTGAACTGGTGTCCCCCTTCATCTGTGTATATGCATGCCAGTGATAGTTGATCATATCTTTTGGCAGCTAGTTGGTGCTCATGTATCCAAATGGGGGCACCTATGGGATCACTAATGTTCAGGCTCTTAGCAAAAGCAGTAATGCAGAGGTAAGGGTGAACAGCCATTCCCATGATCCAGCCCAAGCTTTGGGTCTGCTATGTGGATGATACCTTTGTCATCTCAAAATGCAACAAATTAGAATAAACCCACAAACAACATCCTTACCAGTGTAAAGTTCACCAAAGAGGAAGAGAACAACAACAGAGTCCCCTTCCTAGATGTCATAGTAGAATGATAAGTCAATAGAGAGCTGCAGACCACGTCTACAGGAAAGCGACAATACACTGACCAGATACTCAACTACAGGAGCAGCCATCCCAACATCCTCAAGGGGAGCTGCATTAGGACATTATTTAAACACATTCAGCACCCGGGAAGTACGGGAAGCTGAGGAAAAACACCTACACAACGTATTCAGGAACAGGTACCTGATAAGCACAGTCCACAGATTCCTACACCACAGATCTAAACAAGAAGACACAACACGCCCACAGACTCTAGCCACCCTATGATTCCAGCCCCTGGGTATCATGGTAGCCCACAAGTCTACCACCGCACTGAAACAGCTCCTGATGAATTTAAAAGGAGCCGTACCAACAACCAGCAGAATGAACAATCATACGTAAAATACTCTGCAAGGAGTGCAACCAATGTCACATTGGACAGACGGGCTGGAGACAAGCCATCAAGATACACGAGCACCAACTGGCCACCAAAAGACATGACCAACTATCACTGGTCTCCATACACACAGACAAAGTGGGGCACCAATTCGATTGGAACAGTGCATCCATCCTGGGACAGGCTAAACAAAGACATGCATGGGAATTCTGAGAGGCCTAGCATTCAAACTGGAACTCCATTAACAACCATATAGATTTGGACCCCATTACCAACCTTTCAGAAACAAAAATAGAAGTGATATCACCAACCACAACAGACCAAAACACACATATAGAAAGCGGGATAGACCACCAGTGCTTCAATGGAGGCTCACTGACGATGTTCCCTAGCATGGTGACAAAACATCTGAGAACAAATCTCAGTGAGCAAACTTACAACCTAAGCTACAAATCTTCTCTAAAATCTCAGAAATAAATCAGGTTGTCAAGGTTTTACAATGAACAATGAATTGGGGAACATTGTTAGTTTAACTTCAGGGTTCTTGGTTTTGCAGTGAGGTTGAAGTCCCTTGGTCCTGTTTCCTTTGGTGGTGATTGGCTGGGGCTGTCTTGCTGGTCCTGCTTCCTCACATTGGCTTGCTGGCTGGTTGGACTCCAGCTCTTAGAGGAGACTAATGGGTGTTTCTTTGGCTTTCTCAGTTGAATAGCATTTAAACCCAGGCTGGAACAGGAGTCTGAGTTCATAGAACATAGAACATGACAGTGCAATACAGGCCCTTCGGCCCTCGATGTTGCGCCGCTCTGTAAAACCAATCTGAAGCCCATCTAACCTACATTATTCCATTTTCATCCATATGCCTATCCAATGACCACTTAAATGCTCGTAAAGTTGACAAGTCTACTACTGTTGCAGGTAGTGCATTCCACCTCCCTACTACTCTCTGAGTAAAGAAACTACCTCCGACATCTGTCCTATATCTGTCACCCCTCAATTTAAAGCTATGTCTCCTTGTGCTAGCCATCACCATCCGAGGAAGAAGGCTCTTATCGTCCACCCTATCTAACCCTCTGATTATCTTCTATGTCTCAATTAAGTCACCCCTCAATCTTCTTCTCTCTAATGAAAACGGTCTCAAGTCCCTTAGCCTTTCCTCATAAGACCTTGGTTCCATACCAGGCAATATCCCAGTAAATCTCCTCTGAACCCTTTCCAAAGCTTCCACATCCTTCCGATAATGCGGTGACCAGAACCGCACACAATACTCCAAGTGAAGCCGCTCCAGAGTTTTGTACAGCTGCAGCATGACCTTGTATCCCTCCACCAATAAAAGCTAACACACTGTATACCTTTTCAACAGTCCTGTCAACCTGGGTGGCAACTTTCAGGAATCTATGTACATGGACACCGGGATCTCTCTGCTTATCTACACTACCAAGAATCTTGCCATTTGCCCAGAAATCATTATTCCTGTTACTCCTTCCAAAGTGCATCACCTCACGCTTTTCCGCATTAAACTCCATTTGCCACCTCTCAGCCCAACTTGCAGCTTATCTATGTACCTCTGTAACCTACAACATCCTTCAGCATTATCCACAACTGTACTTACCATAGTGTCTTCCGCAAATTTACTAACTCATCCTTCTACGCCCTCATCCAGGTCATTTATAAAAATGATAAACAGCAGTGGCCCCACAACAGATCCTTGCAATACACCACTAGTAACTGAACTCCAGGATGAACATTTCCCATCAACCATCACCCTCTATCTTCTTTCAGCCAGCTGATTTCTGATCCAAACTGCTAAATCACTCTCAATCCCATGTCTCCGTATTTTGTGCAGCAGCCTACCATGGGGAACCTTATCAAACGCCTTACTGAAATCCATAAATGCCACATCAACAGCTTTACCCTCTTCCACCTGTTGGTCACCTTTTCAAAGAACTCAGTAAGGTTTGTGAGGCACTACCTCCCCTTCACAAACCCATGTTGACTATCCCTAATCAGCGTATTCCACTCTCAACGATTATAAATCCTATCTCTTATAACCTTTTCCAACATGTGACCCACAACCAAAGTAAGGCTCACTTGTCTATAATTACCAGGGTTGTTTCTCCTCCCCTTTTTGAACAAGGGAACAACATTTGCTAGTTTTCTGGTACTGTTCCTCTAGACAATGGTGACATTAAGATCAAAGCCAAAGGCTTGGCAATCTCCTCCCTGCCTTCCCAGAGAATCCTAGGATAAATCCCATCTAGATTAGAGTGTGCTGGAAAAGCTCAGCAGGTCAGGCAGCATCCGAGGAGCAGGAAAATCAATATTTCAGGCAAAAGCCCTTCGTCAGTCCTGATTTTTCTGCTCCTCGGATGCTGCTAGAGTCTGATTTTAAGCATTAGCAGTCCTCACTTTTGCCTAAATCCCATCCAGCCCAGGGAATTTATTTATTTTTACACTTTCCAGAATTGCTAACACCTCCTCGTTGTGAACCTCAATCATGTCTAGTCATATCTCAGTATTCTCCTCAACAACATTGTCTTTTTCCAGTGTGAATTCTGACCAAAAATATTCATTTATCACTACTCCTCTCTCCTCTGACTCCACGCATAACTTCCCACTGTTGTCCTTGATTGGATCTAATCTTACTCTCGGTACATAATTATCAAGGACACTCAGTAGCTGTTCCTTGAATAAGCTCCATATTTCAATTGTGCCCATGCCCTGCAGTTTCATTCCCCATCCTGTGCATCCTAAATCTTGTCTAATTGCGTCATAGTTGCCTTTCCCCCAGCTGTAGCTCTTGCCCTCCAGTGTATACCTATCCCTTTCCATCAGTAAAGTAAACATAACCGAATTGTGGTCACTATCACCAAAATGCTCACCTACTCCAAATCTAACACCTGGCCAGGTTCATTACTCAGTACCAAATCCAATGAGGCCTCACCCCTTATTGGCCTACCTACATCCTGTGTCAGGAAACCCTCCTGCATACATTGGACAAAAACTGACCCATCTGAAGTACTTGAGCTATAATATTCCCAGTCAATATTTGGGAAGTTGAACTCCTGTAACTCTCGCTCCTATCCAGAATTATCTTTGCTTTCATTTCCTCTACATCTCTGGAACTATTCAGAGGCTGATAGAAAACTCCCAACAGGGTGACCTCTCCTTTTCTGTTTCTAACCTCAGCCCATACTACCTCAGTTGAGGAGTCCTCAAACGTCCTTTCTGCAACAGTAATACTGTCCTTGATAAACAATGTCACACCTCCCCCTCTTTTACCATCTTTTTTGTTCTTACTGAAACATCTAAATCCCAGAACCTACAACATCCATTCCTGTCCCTGCTCTATCCATGTCTCTGAAATGGCCACAACATCGAAGTCCCAGGTACCGACCCATGCTGCAAGTTCACCCACCTTATTCCAGAGGCTCCTGGCGATGAAATAGACACACTTTCAAACTACCTTCCTGCTTGCCGCTGCCCTCTTGTGACCCTGAACCCTTATTTCAGACCTCCCTACTCTTAACCTACTGTATACTCAAACTACAATCTCAGTTCCCATCCTCCCGAAGAGTATTAGCAAATATCCCCCCCAGGATCTTGGTACCTCTCTGATTCAGGTGTAGATTATCCTGTTTGTAGAGGTCCCACCTACCCCAGAAAGAGCCCCAATTATCCAGGTATCCTAACGCTCCGTCCTGCACCATCCCCTGTAGCCACGTGTTCAACTCCTCTCTCTCCCTATTCCTTGCCTCGCTAGCATGTGGGACGGGCAACAAACCAGAGATAACAACTCTGTTTGTCCTAGCTCTAAGTTTCCACCCTAGCTCCCTGAATTTCTGCATTAAATCCCATCTCTCTTCCTACCTATGTCATTAGTGCCTATGTGGACCACAACTTGGGGCTGCTTGCCCTCCCCCCTCAAGGATCCTGAAAACACAATCTGAGACGTCACGTACCCTGGTACCTGGAAGGCAACACACCAACCGGGAGTCTCTCTCGTTCCCACAGAACCTCCAATCTGTCCCCCTAATTATGGAGTCCCCAATGACTAATGCTTTGCTTCTCTCCCCCCCCCCTCCCCTTCTGAGCAACTGGGACAGACTCTGTGCCAGAGACCTGTGTCTCACTGCTTACCCCTGGTAAGTCGTTCACCTCCCCCCCCCACACTGTATCCAAAATGGTATATTTGTTGAGGGGAACGGCCACAGGGGATCCCTACACTGTCTGTTGGTTCCCTTTCCGTCCCCTGATGGTACCCTTTCCATCCCCTGATGGTAACCCATCAACTTTCTTGTACCTGAGGTGTGACTACTCCTGTAACTCCTTTCAATAACCCCTTCCGCCTCCTGAATCATCCAAAGTTCATCCAGCTCCAGCTCCACTTCCCTAACGGGTTTTTGAGTAGCTGGAGTTGGGTGCACTTCCCGCAGATGCAGTCAGAAGGGATACTAGTAGTGACCCTTACCTCCCACATTCTGCAGGAGGAACTTCCACCCTAGCTCCCTGAATTTCTGCCTTAAATCCCCATCGCTGTTCCTACCTATGTTGCTGGTGCCTATGTGGACCATGACTCGGAGCTGCTCCCCCTCCCCCACAAGGATCCAAAAACACGATCAGAGACATCATTACCCCTGGAAGGAATTCTCCAGTTTACTCACACACCTTCTCTCATGCACACCCACAGATCAGGACCTCAGTCAGTTTTTAAACATTGTTTTAACTGTTTTTTTTGTATAATCCTAAAAGGGCATAACACAATAGAATGGCTGTAAGAGTTGGTTTTCTGCTGAGTGTGGAGAGATAGTCAGCCCCTTTGTTACTTCTTCCCGTTAAATCTCTCTCTTTTTTTGAAATTTACTTAATGTTCCCATGGGTGTAACATTCCATGAGTCCCACACAGGACTTTGTCTGACAGTCACTGCAATTGTTTCTCCATTCTTTTGTCTGTAGAAAGGATCAGAAGCATCAACGTTTTAGGCAAGATGAAACTTTGAATCTCCTGTTCCTCGGATGCTGCCTGACCTGCTGTTCTTTTCCAGCAACACACTCTTAACTCTGATCTCCAGCATCTGCAGGTCTCACTTTCTCCTGGTGTGTCTCCAAGTGTTTGAAAACCAGTAATAAATCAATGGTTTCCTTCTCTTCTGTGGAGGACCATGTCTGATGCTTGTTTAGATCTTTGGAGAAATACCCAATTGATCTCTCTATTCAGGATTCACTTACCCAAAGGAAGATAGCCCCAATCCCAAGGTCAATCACATTGATAGTTACTTCCAATGTTTGGTTAAAGTTTGGAGTTGTAGGCACAGCCTCACTTATTAAAATGGTTTTCGCCTCTCCAAAAGCTGTTTGGCATTTCTCAGTCAGCCTTTGTTTTCTGTAGTATCACTGTCAGTGGTGTGCTGAAGTTTGGAATGATCTTTTTGTAGAACCCATTCATGTATGGTTTCTGGTTTTGCTGTGGGAATGGGGAACTATGCTATTGATTGCAGTGCTGGGTAGTACATACAAACATAGAAAGTGAGAGCAGGCCTCCAGCATTCAATATGATCATGACTGATCATCCAATTCTGCACCCTGCTCCCATTTCCTCCCACAAGCTTTTATTCCTGTAATTCTAAGAACTATATCCAACACCTTCTTGAAACCATTCAATATTTTGGCCTCAACCACTTTCTATGGCAGGGAATTCTGCAGGCTCACCACATTGGGGGAAGAAATGTTTCCTCATCACAGTCCTAAATGGCCAAACCTTAGACTGTGACTCCTTGTTCTGTACCCCCTGATGATCGGGAGCATCCCTCCTACATTTATCCTATCTAGTCCTGTTAACATTTTATAAGTTTGTATCAGATACCCCCTTATTTTTCCAAACTCTAGGGGCTATAGTTCTGGACCTTTGACCCACTGTGTCTCTTAGACAAGTCCCTTGGACCTTAGCAAACTGACTGACCCTGAGGAGAAAGTGAGGTCTGCAGATGCTGGAGATCAGAGCTGGAAATGTGTTGCTGGATTCCTGAAGAAGGGCTTATGCCCGAAACGTCGATTCTCCTGTTCCCTGGATGCTGCCTGACCTGACTGACCCTGAGGTCAGCTGACTATATTCTCTCAAAGAGGACTCTCGGTATGTTTCCCAAGTGTCACAGTATGCGGGGAGGTCTCAGTAAATTATGCTTTCGGGTAAATCTGGTTAATCAGCCTTTGGCAGATGCCCGGGAGACTTCAGAGTCTGATTGACATTACCTGACACGAGTACACCCCATGCAGCATTACAAAGGTAGAGATTTCCATCACTTAGGAAATCAGGGGAGTCTGCCTGAATTCCTGGAATAGATCTATCTTGATACAACACATGCTGCTTTACTGACCCTATTTACACAATCTTCCAACTGGGTATTGGGAAGGAGTTGGCTCCAGTCACTGCATTAACTTTTCAGTCGGCAATGCAGACCCTTATGAAGCTGTCCTGCTTGGACACCAGGACAACGGGAGCTCTCACTATTGCTGCTACACTCTATAGAATCCTAACAGCGTGGAAACAGGCCCTTCGGCCCAATGAGTCCACACTGACCCTCTGAAGAGTAACCCACCCAGACCCGTTCCCCTAGCCTATTATCCTATATTTACCACTGATTAATGTACCTAATCTACACATCCCTGAACACTATGGGCAATTTAGCACGGCCAATTCACCTAACCAGCGCATCTTTGGATTGTGGGAGGAAACCGGAGCACTTGAAGGAAACCCATGCAGACACTGGAAGAATGTGCAAACTCCATACAGACAGTCGCCTGAGGTGGGAATCAAACCAGGGTCCGTGGCAACGTGAGGCAGCAGTGCTAACTACTGAGGAACCGTGCCACCCAATCTACTCATTAGTTCCCTAGCCTGTAGTTATTCTCTGGGAGAAAGTTATTCTCTGTGTGGCCCTGAGCCAGCGTTTCTGGGCCAAGCTGATAAGGATGTTGCCTGATGGGAGGGACCTCTCTTACAGCTCCATCATATTTTGAGTTGGGATGGTGTAGCCGAGCTTGTTTCTGCATAAGCGCCCTGAGTGCAGTGAGCAGTCCTGTTAGTTTGTTTGCTGTAATGACCTAGGCTATAAGTAATGTGTCTATGTTCTAGCTTATCTATGATGGTTATTCAGGCAGTAGAGGATTCAATGTGGGCCGTATCAATGTCTCCTTCAAATTCCTCTCCATTACTAGCCTCATCCTCTAGGTATTGCAATGAGACAGACTGTTACCTGCTTGTTCCCTTGGCGGTGGGTAATGATTTATCATTTTAACATGACAGAACTGTTGCTTTTTAACTCCAATCTACAGTTTCAATCAGATATTTCACTTTCCCAAACTTTTTTGCTATTCTGTACTGGCGACCTTTTGGGGTCACACAATATTGGTGTAAATAGGGTCAGGAGCATGAAAACATGGGTCTCCTGGCTAAATGTTTATCTACCTTTTGTTTCATCACTGTCTGGGAGATTTTCAGGTGTTTTCAGGCTACAGGCCCACACTTTCTGCTGTGTAGGTCTAACATGGACACTTACAACTTGTTTTCTAAAATCCTGTCTTTCAGAGGCCCTCACATTTGGTGCCATAAACTAATTCGAATGAAGTAAACCTGGTGGACCCAATTGGGTGAATCCCACGAGGTGAGTGGAAGAAGACCCTCCAAATCATGGGGATCATTGTGGCAGTGTGCTCTTGTCATTTTGTTTGAGTGCCAATGTTTTATTCTAGTGCCCATTAGTGGGAGATACACTGAAGACCTCACTGGGTCACATTCAGGTTATCTACAACTTCCAGGAATATCTTGGACATGAAATTGGAGCCCTGGTTTATTGGGTGTCAGTGGGCAGACCATTCTGGCTGACCAATTGGGTCAATTCTCTCACACCAATCTAGCAGATATGGTTCTCAGGGAACAGTGTCTGGGAAACTGGCAAGCCCATCGATGACAAGGAGGTTCTGTTCACACCCACGTCCCCCACACTTTGATTTGAGTTCACTAACACCTTGCTGAATGGTTTCCCTAAAGCCAACCTGAGAATGTTAATGCCGGTCTTATTGCAGTTTGGGATTCTTCCACATGCTACAGGTGAGGCAGGTTCCCTTACTACCTCCTTGTGAGGCTGTGGCCAGGAATAATGCCAGTTGATGTGGGTGTGGGTTTTGCCTTTACCAACATTCCCAGCCTTCGGAATCTGATAAGCCATCTGCAATATTTCCATCTGGTACCTCATTGGACCATTGCCTGGTCGATCACTGGGGGTGCTTTGATCCCACCCAATCACTGTTGAAGAGTAGGTCGATCCCATCCTCAGGCAGATTGGGGACAACTCCTATCATCACTGATCCTAACCTAAAGTCGGTCTCAGGGTGCAGCCAGTGAGGGAAATGGGTATGTTCCCTCCATCAATCCCTTTCAGTAGCACCTTAGAACTCACTGGACTCTCTGATGAGAAGATCAGGCAATAGAGTTTGGCTGGTTCTGATATCACTCAGTATCACTATGGCCTTGTTTGCCTCACCTCGGGGAAATGTAGCCATATTTCTATTCAATACAAAATCCCGTTTACTCTCAGGGATTTGTTTAACCTCATTGACGTTCTTTGGAGTATCTTTACGAGGAATCTAAGCCACACTGAGAGCCATAGCATGGATTGTTACAGACTCTGACAGTCTTCCATTCATTGCATGAGGTGCATATGCTCTGAAAGAGAAATAATAAATCTAATAAATCCCACTGTTTTTCCCCATAGCCTTCAGCCGATATCTGGACTTCCAGAAGATAAAACAGAAGGACTTGGCCACACTTTTCAATTCAGCACCAGCCTTTTGGTCCTGAGGAGAGCTCTCAGGACTTCCCTCTCTACCATTGGTGCTCACTCTCCCACCTCAATCCTTTCCAGTTGGTTGTGTGGAGGATTTCTTCAGGAACAAGGGTTTTGTGGTTCAGCTCAGCAGCCAATGACGCTGCCTGCTTGGACCCAGACACCCCAAGGAGCATTCTTATTCGGAAGGGGATGGGAGGACAATTAGTCCAAGAAGACTTTTGTCAGTTGCCTCTGCCTTAAGTCCCCGTGCCCACTGGCCATACGCTTGAGCTGTTCAAATTCCAGCTATTTCTCACCAGGCCATTTCATGAGGTTATGAATTTTTGATGATAAGTCTCAGGCACTGACTGGTGTGCTCTTTAAATAGACATTTTTACTGCCTCAGTATCAGTGGCTCAGGCAAGAGGGAGCTTTCCCCAAGCGCTTACCCTGCAGTAGAAAGGGCCAATACTGGACTGCCACTTTAACAGCTGTGCCACTTTAACAGCTGTGCCACATGCTTGATGGAGCTAAAGAAAGCTTTTACCTCTGCATCCTCAAATTTAGGAATTAAATGAGTTAACCAAATTTCCTCTGCCCTTAAGTCTGAGCGAATAATGTGTTCATGGGACATAGTAGAGTTCTTGCTCCTCAGCTTGAACTATCTGAGTTCAAACTCCTTTCCTGCTATTTTCCTGAAATTCTCTATTTCCCTCCTTGCTTTTTTCTCCCTTTCTCTCTGTTTGCCATTCCTTTTTTGCGTAAAGTGCTAATTTCCACCACTCAAATTTTAATCTCTCTTCCACTACACACCTTAGTATCAGTGGCTCAGGCTTCACTTTCCTCAGTTTCCAGTTGAAAACCATTGGGTAAGCACTTTTAAACTTTTGGGCTCTCTGGCTATTGGCAAAATTCTAATTCCAAAACTCTCACTAAATCTTTTAACTGTTCAAGGGACAGAACATTTATATCCTCAAAAGTAACTTCCCCTAATTCTGCCAGGAATGTGCTGACATTGAACATGGATGTCTCTGCTCTGTATCAAAGCCTCAAGAAAGCCCTTTGCAGATTTGTTCTTTAAAATCAAATTTAAGTGGATAAATTTACCCACTCTAATTCTTGTGGTTTCATAAAATCACAGCACAGCTTCACAATATAGGACCATCCTGCAGACAGAGCTGTCTCACAGAAGGTCGAGGCTGGCTGGGGACATACACTTGTTGCTGCTGCATTGACTGAAACAACCAGGAAATAATTATATGGAGACCAGGCCTCTGTCCTGAGCAGAATGGTAATAATGTGGTGCTTTAATATTAACTGGTGAACCCTTAGTTTGTGTCAAATTTCACTTATGCTGTATTAAATATAACCACTGTAACTAGAAAGGATGAATTATTTTATGAACGATTAAAGGTTAATTGACCATTCGGCTAATTGAATTGGAATGTTCTAAGTGGGAGTGTCACTGGGTTAAGAGGTGCATGTTAATAAATGTCTATCTCTCCAAATATAAGTATGTGAAAACTGGCTCCAACTCATCCACTAACAGGCCATCAGGCCAGACTGGCTGAGACCATTTGTGAACCTCGATTATCTGGCATTCAATTAACCAAACTTCGGATCATCTGAACAAGATCGCAAGGTCCCGATGCTTGGCTAACTATGGTTATCCGGCATCGATTATCCAGCATTCGGTTAACCAAACGAAATACTCCCCGCTGTGTTCTTTGGATAATCTAGTTACCTCTGTACTTAACAATTTTGCAACTTTGGTGCGATTAACATTCCTTTTATCCCAGATTAATTAAGTTAAGTTTCAATTCTCTGGATCACTGCGATAGAATTGAATGCTTACAACAGCTCTTCACATATTCTTTCTAAATAGAGGATTCAAATATGACAAACATCTTTGAACACAATGTATCTGATCAAACAAATTATAAAGCTAAATCCATCCATTTCATTGTATTAGAATATAATGGAACTCATTTATTTAACAAGGTTGTTCCAACTTTGTCACAGAAACCAATAATCTTCAAACTATAACCTCTTCACAAATAGATTCAGTTAGCTCCGCCTTCATGTGCAACAGATAAAAATTTTAAAAAGAGGCCAACGAGCCTCCTCACTCACAAATCGAAATAAACAGGAAACAGTTCCAATTATCACCTCCTGTACTTCTGGCAAATGCCAACTATCACTGACCACCAGCGTGCACCACTTTGCCACATTGTTATCTGACACAGTGACAGATTCTGTGTGTCTGTCAATTTCATCATCAAGGCAATGGCTGTTTCAGAAGGAGTTTTTAAAACAATTCTTGTGTGATGTGGACCTCGCTGACTGGCCAGCAGTTATCGCCCGTCTCCGTTTTACCCTTGAGAAGGTGATGGTGAGCTGTCTTCTTAGACTGCTGCAGTCTACTTGGTGTAGGTAGATTCATAATGCTATTAGGGAGGGGAATTCCAGGACTTTGGCCCAGCAACTGTGAAGGAATGGTGATATATTTCCAAGTCTTGAATGGTGGGTGGTTTGGAAGAGAAATTTCAGGTGGTAGTGTTCCATATATCTGTTGCCTTTGTTGTTTTAGATGGAGGTGGTCATGAATTTGGAAGGTGCTGTCTTTGGTGAATTTCTGTCGTGTATCTTGTAGATAGCACACACTGTTACTGCTGCGCATTGGTGGAGGAGGGAGTGAATGCTTGTGGTTATGGTGCCAATCAAATAGGCTGCTTTATCCTGGATGGTGTCAAACTTCTTGAATGTTATTGGGGCTGTACCCATCCAGACAAGTGAGGAGTATTCCATCACATTCCTGACTTGTATCTTGTAGATGGTGGACAGACTTTGGGCAGTTAGGAGGTGAGTTACTTGCTGTGGTATTCCTAGTCTCTTACCTGCTCTTGTAGCTCATGTATTGATAATGAAACTCCAGTTAAGTTCCTGGTTTGCAGGGCAGGTTACAAAACAGAGAACTCACAGAATGAAGGAGTGTACTTCCACTTGGTTAGGAAATTGGCTGGGCATTTGTAGACTGAGAGTGGGGATAAACTATTCTGCCTGGATGTGATAAGTGGCTATTCCTGAACTCTGTTCATGATATAGATTGAAGACTTGAATGAAGGGAGAGGCAGTTGTATGTTCGGGTTTGCAGAGGTCATTAGGTTAGGAAGGTCAGTACAGGAAAGATGTTCTCAGGGAGTGGCTCAAGGTTCTAGCCAGCAACATTTTACTTTCCCAAGTACAGAAGTAGTTCAATAAATCAGAAAAATAGAAAATATTTCAGACTGATCTTTATTATGAGGTGAAGTCAGTGAAGGTTTACTCTAAGGTAGAGTTGGGGGCACGGCTAATGTAGATGATGCTCTCAATGTGGCTCAATTAAGATTGTGAGCTGAATCTAATATTTTTTGGCCAAGTGTGAGTTGTGTTGAGATTTTTGGAGGGATTCTTGCTGCAAGTCCAAGTGAGTTATTATGTCATTTTTTGCCAAATGCACCTCATTAACCACATCCCCACCCCTTTGGCATCCCCATATCCAGTTTTCTTATCTCTTACTATTTCCAGAACAACTCGCCTCCCACTGGATGTTCACCAAAAGACTGACAGTCCTTGCGCTTGCTTCACCTTTGGGAGGTGAAATGGCATTGCCAATCATCAACAATATAACAGTGTCCACAGAGCCCTGCAGCCCACGACAAAAAGCCAACATTGTTGACACTCTCTCCCCATTCCATCACTTTCATCGAACTGTTCACCTGTCCTTAGCTACATCCTAATTAACGCCCTCTTGGACTCCACGCAACTGTTGCCCCAATACCCAGTAAACAACTGCATCATTGCCCATCAGGGAACATCACACACAGGCAAGCAATCTGACAAGTCCAAACGGGCACTTTTTTTGAGAACTAACAAAAGGGATACACAGATAAAAGTGCAAGTTTAAGGCTGAAGAATTCGCAGCAATCTTCAGCCAGAAGTGCCAAATGTATGATACATCTCATCTCCTTCACTGATCTCCAGCTTCATAGATATCAGTCTACAGCCAATTTGATTCCCTCTGTCTAATGTCAAGAAACGGTTGGAGGCAATGAGTACTGCAAAGGCTATGGGCCCTGACAACATTCCGGCAATAGTACTGAAGACTTGTGCTCCAGAACTTGCTGCTCCCCTAGCCAAGCTGCTCCAGTACAGTTACAACACTAGCATCTACCCAACAATTTGTAAAATTGCCCAGGAATGTCCAGTACACAAGAAGCAGGACAAATCCAACCCGGCAAATTACCGCCCCATCAATCTAGTCTCCAACATCAGTAAAGTAATGGAAGGGGTCATCAACAGTGCCATCAAGCAGCACTTGCTCAGCAACAACCTGCTCAGTGACTCCCAGTTTGGGTTCCACCAGGGCCACTCAGCTCCTGACCTCATTCCAGCCTTGGTTCAAAAATGGACAAAAGAGCTGAGTTCCAGAGGAGAGGAGAGAGTGACAGCCCTTGACATCAAGGTTGCAATCAACTGGGTGTGGCATCAAGGAGCTCAAGCAAAACAGAATTTATGAGTACAGGGGGTGGAGGGGACCCACTGCTGGTTAGAGCCATACCTTATAGGAAGATAATCAGTCATCTCAGCTCCAGGACATCTCTGCAGGAGTTCCTTAGGATAGTGTCCTCAGCCCAACCATCTTCAGCTGCTTCATCAACAATCTTCTCTCCATCATAAGGTTAGAAGTGGGGATGTTTGCCAATAATTACACAATGGGAGAAAGTGAGGACTGCAGATGCTGGAGATCAGAGCTGAAAATGTGTTGCTGGAAAAGCGCGCAAGTCAGGCAGCATCCAAGGAACAGGAGAATCGACGTTTCGGGCATAAGCCCTTCTTCAGGAATGAGGAAAGTGTGTCCAGCAGGCTAAGATAAAAGGTAGGGAGGAGGGACTTGTCCAGAAGCAACTAGATCTGGACATTATCCAGGTTTGGTCTGACAATTGGCAAATAACACTCACACCACACAAGTGCCAGGCAATAACCATCTCCAATCTAACAATCTCCATTTGACATTCAATAATGTCTCCATCACTGTATCCCTGAATATCAATATCCTGGATGTTCACTTGACCAACAACTTGATTGGACTTGCTTTTATAAATACTGTGGCTACAATAGCAGGACTCAGGCTAGGAATACCATGACAAGTAACTCACCTCCTGACTCCCCATAGCCTGTACAACACCATCTACAAGTGTTATGAAGATATGGGTATACTATACCTTTAAAAGAGTTAAAAGCTACCAGTGACAGCACCAAGTGTTCTCAATGAGATACAACATAACATGCACTCTAGCTACTAGGGTAGCTAGGGTAGCTGATTGCCTGGAGACAAAAAGCAGATTTGAATTAGGCCAATCAGTTTAAATTATACCCCCCAAAAAACCAAACTCCAATCCAGTTTGAGTTTAGTATATTGACAACTGTAAAAGCCAATGACATGATCCAATACTTTGGGGGTATAAGACTGGGGAAAATTGAACAGTTGGGAGGAGAACTGCCAAGCCAACGACATCTGCAAAAGAAGACAGGAATACAGAGCAAACCCGAAGATGCGTGGTTTAGAGATGAGAAGTTTTGTTTTGTAAATCTTAATCAGGAGTTTTATTGGACTAGTATTGTGGAAGGGGTAGGTGAAAGATAGGTTAGAGGAAGGAGTTGTAAATAGTTGTTAGTTAATTATTTTCTGTTTACCCCATGTTGCAACAGTTTGGGGGCTCATTGTCAGGATTTGAACAAGTTTAGACAGATTTGAATAGATTTTGGGGTACAAAAAATCCCAGCAGATTTAAACATTTGCAGGTTATTGTCCTAGATCTTTAAATAAAACATAGGTGAGACAATTTGTTTAATTTCGGTAACTTGTGGTTGATTAAATTAAAAGTGAGAGAAATGGCTCTTAAAATTGCTAAAGAGGTTCTGGGATTTGAAGATGATTCTCAAATTTGCCAAGAAAGTTTAGAAGGAAAGAAAAAGGCCCTACTTTTATAATTAGCAAAGCAATTAAATTTGTGTTTAACCAGGGGTAAAAGTAAAGCTGAAATTGTAAGGGAGTTACTCAAACACTTAGGTGTGGTAAAGAAACAGACAAGTGCAGTAAACGTAGAAAAAACTTAAATTACAATTGAGGAAAATGGAGTTAGAAGATAAAGAAGAGAGGGAGAGGAAAGAGAAAGGGTGAGAGAATGAGAAAGAAAAAGAGAG